>NC_091950.1:230156158-230452431 GCF_031021105.1 Erythrolamprus reginae
GGCGGGGGAACGAGGCGGGGGAACGGGGCGAGCGAACGAGGCGGGGGAACGAGGCGGGGGAACGAGGCGGGCGAACGGGGCGGGCGAACGAGGCGGGGGAACGGGGCGAGCGAACGAGGCGGGGAAACGAGGCGGGTGAACGGGGCGAGCGAACGAGGCGGGGAAACGAGGCGGGTGAACGAGGCGGGTGAACAGGGCGGGCGAACGAGGCGGGGGAACGAGGCGAGCGAACGAGGCGGGGAAACGAGGCGGGTGAACGGGGCGAGCGAACGAGGCGGGTGAACGAGGCGGGTGAACGAGGCGGGTGAACGGGGCGGGGGAACGGGGCGGGCGAACGAGGCGGGGGAACGGGGCGAGCGAACGAGGCGGGGGAACGGGGCGAGTGAACGGGGCGAGCGAACGAGGCGGGGAAACGAGGCGGGCGAACGGGGCGAGCGAACGAGGCGGGGGAACGGGGCGAGCAAACGGGGCGAGCGAACGAGGCGGGGGAACGAGGCGGGGGAACGAGGCGAGCGAACGAGGCGGGCGAACGAGGCGGGGGAACGAGGCGAGCGAACGAGGCGGGTGAACGGGGCGAGCGAACGAGGCGGGGGAACGAGGCGGGGGAACGAGGCGAGCGAACGAGGCGGGGGAACGAGGCGGGTGAACGAGGCGAGCGAACGAGGCGGGCGAACGAGGCGGGGGAACGAGGCGGGGGAACGAGGGGAGCGGCGGGCGAACGAGGGGAGCGGCGGGCGTACGAGGCGAGCGTCGGCCGAACGAGGGGAGTGGCGGGCGAACGAGGCGAGCGGCGGGCGAACGGGGCAAGCGGCAAACGGCGGGCGGGCATCAGCGGGATCCGAGGCGGCGGGGAAGACCCAGGGAAGGTTCCTTCAGCCGCCTAGCAGCTGATCTGCTCGGCAGCGCAGCACCAACGAGGAGCCGAAGATCTTCGGCTCCTCGCTGCTGCTGCGCTGCCGAGCAGATCAGCTGCTAGGCGGCCACTCGAGAGCAAGAGGGGGAGAGAAAGAGAGAGAAGGAAAGAGAGATGAGAGAGGGAGGAAGAGAGTGTGAGAGAGGAAGAAGCAACATAGAGAAAGAGAGAGAGAAAGAAAGATGAGAAAGGAAGGAAGAGAGTGACCTCATCGGGTGGGAAAAATCGCGATATAGCGTTCGCGAAGATCGAGATGGTCACAATTGCTGAAAAATCGCGATATAGCGTTTCGCGAAGATCGAGATCGCGAAACTCGAGGGATCACTGTATATAAAGAGTAATATATCCATATCACATTTATAGAGTAACATAAAAATTGGCTGAAGTTTACTAAATTTGTATAGGTAGTCTTCAAGTTGTGACCATAATTGAGCCTGGCAATTATGCTCATAAATTGTGATCATGATATGAAACCAATCTCCCCTATTGGGCATATTTTTTCACATATTGAAAGCATATGCTGATTTCTGGGGAAAAAATGTAGCCTACTGCAGTAATGCAACCATAGGTGCTGCAAACTACTGCAAATGCAGACTGGTTGGAGAGTATCCAAAATGCAACCATATAACTGTGGTGTGTATATAATTTTGGAATCTGAAGTAACTTTTGCAGATAGGTAATAAGTTCAGACTCATGCTTTACACAAAGATTACATTTGAATTTGCACTAAATGTAATAAAGTAAGGAAGAGTTAAGGAGAAGGAAATTAAGCTTTGTCTGGATTTACATATTATATTAACTCAAAATGTAGCTTTGGCTGAATATCTTACATGAACCTAGCTAATGTAATTTGAACATTAATTTTTTTTTTAAATTTATTTATTAGATTTGTATGCCGCCTCTCTCCGAAGACTCAGGGCGGCTAACAACAATAAAAAGACAATGGAAAACAAATCTAATATTAAAAATAATCTAAAAAACCCCAATTTAAAGAACCACTCATACATACAAGCATACCATGTATAAATTATAGTTAATAATTTAGCATATTGCATTAATTTAACTCACTGTAGCACAATACATAATTAAGCATTAACCATGGCTACTAGTGACATAGAAAGCCAATCAAAGTACTGTTTTGTACTTGAGCTACCCCCAATTTGTTAAAACTTGGGGCAAAGACACCATTTGTCATTTGATTTCTGCACAGTAGGTAGAGATTGAAACTGCAGTACAGTGATCCCTCGATCATCGCGAGGGTTCCGTTCCAGGACCCCTCGCGATGATCGATTTTTCGCAAAGTAGCGGTGCGGAAGTAAAAACACCATCTGCGCATGCGCAGATGGTGTTTTTACTTCCACCGCAGCAGCGAGGAGCCGAAGATTGGGTTTCCCCGCCGCCTCGCTGCTGCCGCTTGTCCGCGCGCGCACCGCCCACCCTTCGCCCGCCCACGCCGTTGCTGGGGCCGCTTCCCAGCTGGGAAGCGGCCCTGGGGTTTCCCCGCGCGCGCGCGTGCCGCCCGCCCACCCACGCCATTGCTGGGGCCGCTTCCCAGCTGGGAAGCGGCCCTAGGGTTTCCCCGCACGCGTGCCGCCCGCCCGCCCACGCCGTTGCTCGCGCCTTACCGGGGCAAGAGGGGGAAGACCCAGGGAAGCCTCTGCCCGGCGGGGAAACTCCACCATCTACGCATGCGTGGAAGGGCACGCATGCGCAGATGGTGGAGTTTACTTCCGGGTTGAAAACTCGCGATATAGCGTTTCGCAATACTCGAGATCGCAAAACTCGAGGGATCACTGTATTCTCTGTTGTTTCTGTCTGATAATGGCAAGTTTCAAATTCTGCATCTAGACCAGGAGTCTCAAACTCGCAGCCCGCGGGCCAACTGCGGCCCTCGGGACAATAGTTTGCAGCCGCCACCTCAATATCAAAGTTTAATGTTAGTGCAGCCCAAGTTTGATACGAATGGCACTTTTCAGTGTTGTGTGTGGAGCTGAATGTGGTTTCTTCAGTCTTCTATATCTGCTGTATTATTATCATTAATATCATTATCATTTTCCTTTTATTCATTTATTACTGTTTTATTTGTTTTTTTCTTATGAATTTGTTAATTTATTTTTATTTTTTAATACAAAATAAGATGAAAAAATAAAGACATTTGATAACATTGGAATGTGTTTGTAAGAGCTTTCCTTGCGGAAAACCTGATGCGGCCCAGCCTCACCCAGACTCCAGCGGCCCCCAGGTAAATTGAGTTTGAGACCCCTGATCTAAACCATTCCTGGTCTGACCTTCTACAGGGGTGGCTGCTTTCAGGAAGTTGATAACTGGGGGGATTTTGCAGTTACCTGATGCTATTTAAATACTGTAACATTGAAATGGAATATCATGTCAAGATGTTAAGGTACCTATTAGAAAGTAGGAAGAAATCCTTGACAGAAATTCTACCTATTTGAGTAGAATAGAGTATATGAAAGATTTCCCCCTCCTGTGGATGGTCATCTATCAGGGATAGGAAAGTAAATCCTGCAGTGGGAAGGGGGTTGGACTGGATGACCTCTAAGGTCCTTTCCAATTGTAGGATTCTATGACTGTTGAATGACCCTCATTATCAAGACTGAAAAGAAGGTATGCCTTGAATGGGTGACAACTGGGGTGAAGGATGGGATCTTTTTAAAGGTAGGCTGTTCTTAGTTTAACTACAAACAGTTTACCATTTCGCCTCCCTCAGCAAAGTTTGCCATAACGTTGGTGGTGCAAAGAATTATTACCATTATTACTTTTGATCATTCACATGTACAGATAGTCCTCGACGTACAGCCACAATTGAGCTGAATGTTCCTGTTGCTAAGCATTGGTTAAGTGAGTTTTGCCTCATTTTATGACTTTGGCCTGCCCCTGTTTTGAAGAGAATCTCCAAAGTTATTAAGTCAGTAATATGATTGTGAAACAAATCTGGCTTCCCCATTGACTTTTACTTGTCAGGAGGTCACAAAAGGGGATCAGATGATCCCGGGGACCATCTGGCAACCGTCAAAAATATGAGTCTGGTTGCCAAGCAACTCTGAATTTTGATCATGTGACCATGGACCACGCATGCACAGAAGCAAAGAAATTGCCGAAAATTGCTGAAATCTCATGTGTGTAAGCATCCTCTTGTGAGATTTCGGCGATTTTTGCTGATTTGATTCCACGCATGCGCAGAAGCAAAATCACCCCATGGGGTGCGTATGCCTGCCACCCGCGTGCTTGCACACCTGTGCAGACCTCTGGGACCGATCTAGTAGGAAAAGGTAAGTGCGGCTCATCATTATTATTATTATTTATTATTATTGATTAGATTTGTATGCCACCCCTCTCCGCAGGCTTGGGGTGGCTCACAACAGTGATAAAACAATATACAATAACAAATCTAATATTAAAAGTCTAAAATAACAGTTTAACATTAAAAGCTTAAAAACCCCATTATTTAAAAAGCATACACACAAACATACCATACATAAAACTATATAGGCAAGGGGAGATGTCTCAGTTCCCCCATGCCTAATGGCAGAAGTGGGTTTTTAAGCAGTTTACGAAAGGCCAGGAGGGTGGGGGCAGTTCTAATCTCTGGGGGGAGTTGGTTCCAGAGGGTCGGGGCCGCCACAGAGAAGGCTCTTCCCCTGGGTCCCGCCAGCTGACATTGTTTAGCCGACGGGACCCGGAGAAGGCCAACTCTGTGGGATGGGACCTAACTGGCCGCTGGGCCAACTCTGTGGGATGGGACCTAACTGGCCGCTGGGATTCGTGCGGCAGAAGGTAGTCTCGCAGATATTCTGGTCATAAGGGTGAAAAGTGGGCATGTCACTTTTTCTCAGGACCGTTGTAACTGCGGTCACTAAATGAACTGTTGTAAATCGACGACTACCTGTACTATATGTATCTACCCATCTGTCTATCCATCCGACTATCCATCCATCCATCCGTCTGTCCGCCTATGTCTGTCCATCCATTTATCCATCTGTCTATCCATCCATCCATCCATCCGTCTGTCCATCCATCTATCCATCTGTCTATCTATCCATCCATCCGTCTGTCTGTCCATCCATCTATCCATCCATCCATCCATCCATCCATCTTTCTGTCTGTCAAAACATGTATAAGGTGGCAAATATAACATAAACAAAAGCAAAGTAGATAGAGGTAAATTTGGACAATAGGATAGTAAGACAGGGACGATAGGCACAATGTGTGCCCTTATGCACACCCCTAGTTTTATATTATCTCTAGGGAGAAGCTCCCGCGTCACGGCGCTCGACCCTTCGAGCGGCTTCCTCCCTCCGATCAGCCCTGACTGGCGGCTCCTCGCGGAGCCTCCATTGGGGAAATCCACCCCTTCTCCAAAATTGCTGCTTTGGGCGGAGCGGGAAAGAAGAAAGAAGAGAAGAAAAAGTCCGGCCAACTTTTCCACACGGCTTCCCGAAAAGGCGGGACGGATCTGCCTCCCAATCCAGATACAGGCAGACTTTTCCTTCCAAGCGAGCTCCGGAGTTTTTTGTTTTCCTCCCACATTAAAAGTTGGCGGTGGAGGCGCGCGAGGGCGAAGCCGCGTCCATCCCCCCGCCCTCACCTACCCACCCTGCCCACCCATTCAAAGTTGTCCAGTCCTCGGCTTCCCGCCGCGACTTACCCGGCGCGGATCCCTAGGCTGACTCGGCGGAGCGGCAGAGAACAACTCAGGCTGGGCGGGACGTCGGAGCAGCTCTAATACTTGTGGGCTCATCCCCGGACCGCCCCGCCCCTTCCGCTCCGGCGCCCGCCTCACTTGCCACGGGCGGCTCCCCCGCTCAGCCTGACTTGCCAGCGACACTCCCCTATAATACACGTCATATAATAACTAACTCTAAGACGTATTGGGAGAAACGTTCAGTCCCACTTCGCCCAGGTCCTTGATGCTCTCTGAGGTGGCAGATGTTTCATGGCCCGAGTAGATAACATCATCAGTGAATCGGGTGATGAGAGAAAGGGCTGTGAGGAAACGATCCAGACATCAGGGACGGTTCAACCCTAAGCTACAAACATTCACTTCGCAGAGTTGCAAAGATAAATTGGGCTTGGAATTTGTGCTTGTGAGAGGAATCCAACTCAACCGTATTTGCTGGATAATAATAATAATAATAACAAAAACAAAAACAATATTAGTATTGCTATTATTTACAATAATTGTAATCATAATAATAAATTAATAATAATAAATAATAATAACAACAGATTTGGAAGGGACCTCGGAGGTCTTCTAGGGCCTAGGCCAACCCCCTGCTTAGACAAGAAACCCTACACTTCTTCAGACAGATGGTTATCCAGCATCTTAAAAACTTCCAGTGTTGGAGCATTCAGAACTTCTGGAGGCAAGCTGTTCCACTGGTTAATTGTTCTGTCAGGAAATTTTTCCTTAGTTCTAAGTTGCTTCTCTTCTTGATTAGTTTCCACCTATTGCTTCTTGTTCTACACTCGGGTGCTTTGGAGAATAGGTAGACTCCCTCTTCTTCGTGGCAACCCATGAGATATTGGAACATTACTATCATGTCTCCTCTAGTCCTTCTTTTCATTAAACTAGCCATGCCCAGTTCCTGCATGTGTTTTAGCCTCCAGACCCTAATCATCTTTGTTGCTCTTTTTTCTGCACTCTTTCTAGAGTCTCAATATCCTTTTTGCATCGTGGTGACCAAAATGAATGCAGTATTCCAATATTGGCCTTACCAAGGCCTTATATAATGGTATTAACACTTCACATTATCTTAATTTAATAATAATAATTTATTAGATTTGTATGCAGCCCCTCTCCGAAGACTTGGAGCGGCTCACAACAATATCTTGATAGATCTTGATTCTATCGCTCTCTTAATGCAGCCTAGAACTGTGTTGGCTTTTTGTCTCCCAGGAAAGAGAAAATTGAGATAGTGATGCTATGCCTAATAAATGCAGAGTTCTTCCTCTATCCCTAAAAGTTATGGAATTTGGAAATCAAATAAGACTTAGAGGGGAAGCTAAAGGCTTACACCTTTCTGATTGGTCCTAAGGACAACATGGGGCAGTGCTGGCCATTTGGCAGTCCAGCAATTGGAGGAAGTATCTTCCATGGGAATAATGTCCCCCCAAGACATTAGCAAGGGATTTTTATTTGCCTGCCAATGGACTTTCTGGAAAAGTTTCCCTCTTTACTCAAGAATCGGGTTGAAAAAGTGAGCAAATATCAGGCTGGTTTTGTCAAAAAGAAAAGAAAAGAAGACTTTCTTAAACAGTTGTTAGGATAGCAGGAATCTAACCAGTATAGTTTCACCCAGAGATTCCTATTCAATAGAGCCAAAGCGATCCAGGTGATTAGGTCCTTTAACATTCATAGATGAGCTGTGTTTAGACAAGACACTACCCTTTTAAAAAAAATCTCAGTGTTTGAGATTGCACAATACATTGGTATTTTTAAACACAAAGTAATCAGATTAGGCAATCACCCCCTTACCGTCATGAAAGCCAGGGTGGAGAATGTTCACTAAGGAAATGTCAGACATACAGCACTTTCAAAATTCAACAGTTTTGTTGGATCTCCTTCCCTCCCTCCCTCCCTCCTTCCCCCTCTCTTTCTCTCTCTCTCTGTGACATACTATCTGTTCCAGTTTTTCATGAAGCATATAGGAAATGGGGACTAGAAGCTAAAACATGAAGAACTGGGACTGGGCATGGCTGGTCTAGAGAAGAGAAGGACCAGGGGACACATGATAGTTTTCTAATATTTGAGGGGCTTCCACAGAGAGGAGGGGATCAAGCTATTCTCCAAAGCACCCAAAGGCTAGACAAGGAATAATGGATGGAAATTGATCAAGAAGAGATTCAACCTGGAAATAAGGAGGAACGCTCTGACGGTGAGAACAATCAACCAGTGAAATTGTGGGAGCTTCTACCCTCGAGACTTTCAAGAAGAGATTGGACTGCCATTTATTGGAAATGGTATAGGTTCTCCTGCTTGAGCGGGGGCTTGGACCAGATGATTTACAAGCAGTGGTGGGCTCCTACAGGTACAGTCAGGTACACAGTACCGGTAGCAAAATTTTGAATTTTTTCCCCCTTCTGGGCTCTGGGTATGTTTTTCCTATCACAGTAAATGAGGTTGAATGTGTATAATTTCAGAAGGGCTATACCTGCATGTGTGTATATACACATACAGTTTATATAGTAGATAATGTATATTTTTGTGTGCCTGTGTGTAATATGTATGTATACATATGGCATATATACATAGAATTAAATGGTATATTTTGAATGTACAGTAATAGTAAATAGGGAAATTATATCTCTTTGAGGCGAGGAGAGGCCAGGCATCCTAACCCAAACCCTTGACGTGAGTGACGTCAAGTTGGCCATCTTTAAGCCAGTCACATGACCTTTAAGCCACCCCCAGTCACATGATCATCAAGCCACTGCCACCTAGTCACATAGGCAGCAAGCCACACCCACAGTGTGGTAGTAAAAAAAATTGTAACCCTTCACTGCCTACAAGGTTCCTTCCAACTCTTTTTTTTTGTTTGAAAATAGTTTATTAAGTTTTAAATGGGAAAGGGGGAAGGGTGGTACATAAAGTCAAAAGGATGTAGGAAAATAAAAATATTGTTACATATTAATGCATAATGATACTGTATGCCTTAAAGTATACAGAAGGTTGTCTTTGCCATTGAGATAAGTATCTTGTTGTCCAAGTTACATTTCATAACATATGCATTAAAGTATATATACATACTACCTGATAATCTTAATCAGTAATATGGTCCCTATCCATCAACTGGCCCCTTGTAGTATAGGCCTTCGTGGGGCAGTAGGAGAAGTGGAAAAGCTTATTTATACTAAGGGTTTCACTTTTTATCCTATGATAAAAATGGAAACTTAGAAAGCAACATTTTCTTTGTTTTATTAACCGATTCCTACACCAAGATTGAAGGAGTTTACCCCATGTCTTCCAACCTTGACAACTTCTAGTGTGAATGTCAGCTCATAGAATTAGTTTCAACAGCCATGCTGGTTGTGGAATTCTGGGGACTGAAATCTACACACGGAAACTGCCACTGTTGGAAAACGCAGAACGGTTGCTGGAATTGGGTGTGTCTAGTTTAATGAAAAGAAGGACTAGAGGTGAAATGATAGCAATGTTCCAATATCTCATGGGTTGCCACAAAGAAGAGGGAGTCAACCTATTCTCCAAAGCACCTGAAATCAGGACAAGAAGCAATGGATGGAAAGTAATCAAGGAGAGAACCATTTTAGAACTAAGGAGAAATTTCCTGACAGAACAATGAATCAGTAAAACAGCTTGCCTTCAGAAGTTGTGAAAAAACTAGAAGCTTTAAAGAGGAGATTGAATAACCATTTGTATGAAATGGTGTAGAGCAGGACTATCAAACTCCAAGCTTATGGGTCGGATGGGTCACACGCAGGGGTGGGAAGCAGGCAGGACAGCATGGAGCACAGTTCCACGGGCGGAAATGAAGCTGTGTGCCCAGCTTTAGCTGACCATGCCCACCTCCCATCCTCCTCCTCGGAAAGCGGCAGGGAGAGCAGCACAAACAGGTGTTGCAGGGGGCCCATTTCCTCTCCCCTTTTTTCTCAACAACTGATCGGCACCCGTTCGCCTAGCTACTTAGCCTGAGGCAGGGGGCGTCCCAGGAAAGACAGCGCGGGAAACACAAAGCAAATTGTCACCGCAGAGAGCAACACTAGTAAGGTTGTAAGTTGAGGACTTAAGAGTTCACTAGAACGATGATGATCGTTCAAGACACTCCCATCTGGTCACATGATCATCAAGCCACACCCACGCTCTCTACATGGGGCTACCTTTGAAAAGTGTTCGGAAACTTCAGATCGTGCAGAATGCGGCCGTGAGAGCTATTGTGGGGCTTCCTAGATTTGCCCACGTTTCTACAACGCTCCGTTGCCTGCACTGGCTGCCTATCGGTTTCCGGTCACAATTCAAAGTGTTGGTAATGACTTTTAAAGCCCTTCATGGCATTGGACCAGAATACCTCCGCAACCGCCTTCTACCGCACGAATCCCAGTGGCTGATAAGGTCCCACAAAGTTGGCCTTCTCCGGGTCCCGTCGACCAAACAATGTCGTTTGGTGGGGCCCAGGGGAAGAGCCTTCTCTGTGGCGGCCCTGGCCCTCTGGAATCAACTCCCCCCCGGAGATTAGAATGGCCCCCACCCTCCTTGTCTTTTGCAAGTTACTCAAGACCCACCTATATCGCCAGACATGGGGAAATTAAGACATCCCCCCCAGGCTTTCTTATATTTTATGTTTGGTATGTATGTGTTGTATGGTTTTTAAATTGTTGAGGGTTTTTAATGTAATTTTATTATTAGATTTGTTCCATTGTTATACTGTTTTTGTTGTTGTTGTGAGCCGTCCCGAGTCTTCGGAGAGGGGCGGCATACAAATCTAATAAATTGAATTGAATTGAATAATAAGCCATACTCACGGTGTGGCAGTACAAATTTGGCTACCCATCACTGGTCACACCTAGTAGTGAGTTGCTACCACTACGGTAGTGCATTGCATACCGGTAGCACATGGTGAGCTGTAAGCGCAGCTTTGGTTCTCTTGCGTGCACCCGTGCACATCCCAGCGTACTTTTGCTTTTGTGCATGCGCAGAAGCAAAATCTCACAAGAGGGCAAGCACGTGAGATTTCATCAATTTTTTGCTTCTGCTCATGTGCTAAAGCAAAATAATTGCCGAAATCTCTCTCGCGCGCACATCCCTTTCAGTGTGTTTTTGCTTCTTGCACATGCGCAGAAGCAAAAACATGCTGGGGCGCACATCCATGCACGCAAGAGAACGGAAGCTGTATGTGCAGCTCATTGGTAGTGGCGGTAATGGTAATCCGCCCGGGTCACCCGCTGGCCACTCCCAATTTAGCAAAGTGGGAAAAAGTCCTGATACTTCATGTGATGCTGTGTGACGGTGTGGGTATAACATCCCTGATGGAGAGTTTCCTGCCTGAGCAGGGGGTTAGACTAGAAGACCTCCAAGGTCCCTTCCAACTCTGTTATTTTGTTAATACATCTCCCTTATACGAAATTAAGTTCCTGCACTGCCATTAAGACATAGAAACAAAGAAACATAAAAGACTGACGGCAGAAAAAGACCTCATGTTTCATCTAGTCTGCCCTTTTACTATTTCCTGTATTTTATCTTAGGATGGATATATGTTTATCCCAGGCATGTTTAAATTCAGTTACTGTGGATTTACCAACCATGTCTGCTGGAAGGTTGTTCCAAGCATCTACTATTCTTTCAGTCAAATAACATTTTCTCACATTACTTCTAATCTTTCCCCCAACTAACCCCAAATTGTGCCCCCTTGTTCTTGTGTTCACTTTTCTATTAAAAACACTTCCTTCCTGAACCTTATTTAACCCTTTAATATATTTAAATGTTTCAATCATGTCCCCCCCTTCCCTTCTCTCCTCCAGACTATACAGATTGAGTTCATTAAGTCTTTTCTGATAGGTTTTATGCTTAAGACCTTCCACCATTTTTGTAGCCCATCTTAGGATCCTTTCAACTTTATCAATATCTTTTTGTAGGTGAGGTCTCCAGAACTGAACACAGTATTCCAAATGTGGTGTCACCAGCACTCTATATAGCGGGATCACAATCTCCCTCTTCCTGCTTGTTATACCTCTAGCTATACAGCCAAGAATTCAACTTGCTTTTCCTACCGCCTGACCACACCGTTCACCCATTTTGAGACTGTCAGAAATCACTACCTCTAAATCCTTCTCTTCTGAGGTTTTTTGCTAACACAGAACTGCCAATACAATACTCAGATTGAGGATTCCTTTTGCCCAAGTGCATTATTTTACATTTGGAAACATTAAACTGCAGTTTCCATTGGTTTGACCATTTATCTAGTAAAGCTAAATCATTTGCCATATTACAGACGCCTCCAGGAATATCAACCCTATTGCACACTTTAGAGTCATTGGCAAATAGGCAAACCTTCCCTACCAAACCTTCCCCTGTGTCACTTTCAAAAGATAACCAGGCTTTGTTCAGAATGCTCGCCATTAATAACAACCCTCTGATATCTACGCTTCAGATGACTAAATGAACCATGTTATATTAAATATAAACCACAATTGGCTGTTGACACAACAAAAGGAACTACGTTCCATTTATTGCATTAGTGAACCAGGCCACAGCTGCAGAAATATCCCTCCCCCCGACTTCGTCCCAGTGAATGGCTACCAAAATTTTTACTACCACACTGTGTGCGTGGCTTATGCAAGACGCCCTGCATTTTCTTTCAACATCTTTCAGTGCAAATTGGGTGCTCTGGGCTGGAGCTCCATTTTCGTTACCGCACTGCGTTTCCCCTTCTCCGGGCAATAGCCCACCCCTGCTTCCTCCCCATAGTATAGGTTGAAGTATAGGTTGAAGTACTGGACATTTCCAAATTTACAATTATTATTATTTTATATTAGTGAAAAGGAGAAAATCACTATAAATTCCAAACCTATTCAATTAATTTTTCAACAAATTTGCCTTAAAATATCACAATAAAATTTAACTAATAATATAACAAAAATATCAATGAAATTATTAGCAACTATCACAGTACGTTGTCTTATTACCTTAAATTAACAAGACCAAGAGGGGAGAAGACAAATAAAACAATTTGAAAGAGAAAGGAGAACGAGAAATTCAGCACAAGGAAGAAAAAATATTAATAGGAAGAGAAGAAAAATAGAAAAATAGCTGTATAACTAAAAGGAGAAAAGGGAAAGGGAAAATTAAAAAAGGAGCAGTCTCAGAAAGAAAGGGAGGTTTTAATTTCGCTAAGGTAGAGCAGGAAACCAAGGATTGTTAGCAGTGCATGTGTTCTGAATTAATTTTCTTTTGGGGAGAACAAACGGAAAAAAGGAGAAAAAATAGAAAAAATTAAAAATTAACGCTGTAAAATGTAAAAAGCAGAATACAAATATTTATATACTTAAGTTCTTCTTATAAGTAAAATAATCCTTGTTGATTGGAGATCTAGTCAATTTGCCAAAAAAAAAGATTTTAGTGTAAATTTAAAAAGGTCCCATTGGCTAAAAATGGAAATTAAATCTTCTTAAAATTTGTACTGTCCCGATTCTCCAATTAATTTCAAGTCAGTTGCCAAATTTTTAAAATGGAGTCAGTCTATCTTTCTCTGCTTAAAACAATGTGAACGATCTCTCCACTGCAGATCCAACAAAATCACCAATAATCCAAATGTAGCAATCCAAATAAAGACAGTCCAGAATATAGAAAAGTATTCCTTGTCTTATTGTATCAATTCGTTTTACTTTCCATTTGTTTTAAAGTTGCAGGTTTACTTCATCTTCTTTTTAAAAGTTAGTAGTTAAATCAAAAGCAGTCGTAATCCCTCCGCTAATCAAATTAGAGCCTGGGATTCATTGTTCCATATTTAGTAAAAAATTGATTTCAAAATTTATTTGGTGGTATTTCACTTTAAATGTATTTGATCTTTTATAATCTCATTTCAAATATTTTGTAAGCAGTTTTCTCTCATTTTTAAACGTTCAAAAGTTCAAGTTTCAATTTCAAAGCGATAGGTGAAAGTGGAAAGAAATAGATCCGGATGTTGATTCGCGCTTGGATACAAATTTTTAAATAACTTTCTCTTTCGCCTTGTTCGAAATACTTTTACTTTCAACTTTCTTTAACTCCAATCTTCTTATTTTAACATGGAACGAAAAAAGAATTTACCTTGGTTTTTCCTTGCCTTTGTGTATTCCTTTTTCACTTCAAAAGAATTCAAAATCTTTACTTTCGCTGAGCTTTTCTTGCTTCCCGATGGTTTGGGGGGATCGCAATGGCCGTATCCTCTTCGCAGGGGATCGGTTCGCCTTACTCCAGAGCTGCAGAGCAGATCGCTGTCCCCGGAGCTTCGGCGACGGCTCCTCGGACAGAGGGAAGTCCCCTGTTCTAGGATTGAGCCATCCGGACTCGATCCGATCGCAATCAGCGACCTCTGCAGAGGTGAAAGGAGTCTCGGGGCAGAGCCCTGCCCAGGAGACTCCGCTGCGGTCCCGAGCCAGACCGGAAGTCCGGGCAGCTACACATTTTAAAGGTCAAAACAACACTTTTAAAGTGGATCCAGAAACAAACTGGTAACCAACGCAGCTCCACTATAAACACATACTGTAACTGCCTGTGCTACTGCATTATGCACCAGTTGAAGCTTTCAAATGCTCTTCAAGGACAACTCCATGTGAACTACATAGAAAGCCCTTCAAGGCATTGGACCAGAATACCTCCGGAACCGCCTTCTACCGCACGAATCCCAGTGGCTGATAAGGTCCCACAGAGTTGTCCTTGTCCGGGTCCCGTCGACCAAACAATGTCGTTTGGTGGGCTCCAGGGGAAGAGCCTTCTCTGTGGCGGCCCCGGCCCTCTGGAATCAACTCCCCCCCCCCCGGAGATTAGAACGGCCCCCAACCTCCTTGTCTTTCACAAGTTACTCAAGACCCACCTATATCGCCAGGCATTAGGGAACTAAGACATCTCCCCCAGGCTTTGTTATATTTTATGTTTGGTATGTATGTGTTGTATGGCTTTAATTGTTGGGGGGTTTTATGTAACTTTTATTATTAGATTTGTTCCATTATTATACTGTTTTTTATTACTGTTGTGAGCTGCCCCAAGTCTCCGGAGAGGGGCGGCATACAAATCTAATAAATAATAATAAATAATAATAATAAGTGAGCATGAATGTGAATGACTCCGAGTGGGCACCCTTGATCTAGGAATCGCAAGTGGCATAAGACACAAAGTTGTGCAAAGGGCCCTCCTAGCCATGACTGCCATCTGCTCTTCAAATCCAACTGATATGGGATGAACTTTATTTAGGGAAATCACATAGCTCTCATTTCTTTCATATGTGCATACTGATTGAAATTTTTATTCAAGTTTTTGAGCAAATAATGAACTGGGAGCCAGTGACCCATTTCTGCCTAAAGCTGCATAATTTCTTCATTCCAAGTCACCTTTCCATTCAGGGCTGCTCATAGTTATTTAAAATGTGTGTGTTTCTTAATATGTCCAGGTAAAAAAAATTCAGAATTACTCACCTTTCAGCAGGCATATAGTGAGTAAGACTGGGGTATGTGCCTCTTTTCATTTTACCTATTGAGCTTCAGTTCTCATCTGGTAATGAGTTTTTAGTCCTGGCTTAAGTCAAGGCAGGTCTTCTGACTCAGTGGCATTCAATGGGGTGGAAGGTAGCCCCTTGTGATGTAAGACCTCCCTCCGCTTCATTCTTCGCACCTCCTTTTTCCCGCCTTCCTTCTTTGGGGCCCAGCAGGAGAGCGCCAGAAACAGCGGCATCGGGCAGTAGCCGGGGGACAGCTGCGAGTGGGAGCTCCAGGTCGGAAGCACCGGCAACGGCAGCACCCCGCCCAGCTGGAGCTTCTCTAGGAGCTTTGCGGCACACCGGTTGGGAAACGCTGCACTACCTGACTCTGTGGTTTCTTCCCCAAAGCCCCAAAACTTTAACCTTAGACCGTCTACAGTCAACCTCTCCCCATTTCTACGAGGTCTGTAAGGGGCGTGAACAAGCTCACCACATTTATTTATTTATTTATAGTTGAGTTGAATTGTATGCCGCCCCTCTCCGATGACTCGAAGCGGCTCACAACAATAAAACAGTACAAATCCAATTGATTAAAACTATTTAAAAACCCTTAATATAAAAAGCAATTATAAATCTTATATAAGCAATACATAAAACAGAAAAGGCCCAGGGGAATCAATTTCCCCATGACTGATGACAGAGGTGGGTTTTAAGGAGTTTACAAAAGGCAAAGAAGATGGGGGCAATCCTAATCTCTGGGGGGAGTTGATGCCAGAGGGGCAGGGCCGCCACAGAGAAGGCTCTTCCCCTGGGTCCCACCAGACAACATTGTTTCTTCGACAGGACCCTGAGAAGGCCAACTCTGTGGGACATAACTGGTCACTGGGATTCGTGCGGCAGAAGGAGGTCCCGGAGAAATTCTGGTCTGATGCCATGAAGGGCTTTATAGATCATAACCAACACTCAGGGCTGCCGATAGACCGGTATTACTGGGAGTGCCGTCCCGGGCCCGGGCAAATTGAACAATTGGGGGGGGGGGGGCGCAGTCAACGGCTCCTTGCACATGCCCAGTCTGTACCCTCCCTCTTTTGCCGGCTGCCTGCCTTTACCCCACTCACCAGCTTCCATCGCTCCCACTGAAATCCCTGCTGCCGCCAGTGGCAACTTCGCCTAGCAGAACCGCTCTCCGAAGTTGACACATTTGGGGCAGGGCCCCCTAATTGGCTGGCGCTTCCGTCGCTCCGACTTGCCAAGATCCGCCTTCCTCCGCCTTGATAGACAACCCCGCCCCAGGATTTTGAAAATATGAATAATGTGCCACGGCTCAAAAAAGGTTGGGAAACACTGACTTATACAACGATAGAATCCCTGTATTATCAGAGGGTCTCCAACCTTGGTGACTTTAAGACTTGCGGACTTCAACTCCCAGAGTTCCCCAGGCAGCTTTGCTGGCTGAGGAACTCTAGGAGTTGAAGTCCGCAAGTCTTAAAGTCGCCAAGATTGGAGACCTCCTGCTCTATCTACACTGCTCAAAAAAATAAAGGAAACACTTAAACAATACAATATAAATCAAACTTCTGTGAAATCAAACTATCCACTTAGGAAGCAATGCTGATTGACAACTTGGAGTTTATATTGTGTTGTTTAAGTGTTCCCTTCACTTTTTTTTGAGCAGTGTACTTTGAAATTAACTTGGATACCACGGGCTCGTTCAGACCTGCGTTCACCGATGGGCGTAAAAACTAGATCGAAAAGGATATTGAGATGTGAAGCAATATGAAATTGTATTTGGTTTTTTTTAAACAGCTCCTATTTTAATACCACTGATAACTACACAACCCCCTGGATAATTAGAATAGAATAACATTGGGAAGGCACCTTGGAGGTCTTCTAGTCCAACCCCTTGCTTAGACAGGAATCCTACACTACTTCAGACAGATGATTTTTTTTAAAAAAAGTAGTTATTATGTAAACATTAAAAAAATAAGATAGTACATAATCTATCATTTTACAATATACTTATTTGTTTGTTTAAATTTTGTATTTGCATTTTATAAGACAAGCAACAAAACAACACAACATAACAAACACCACCCCCGTCCCTTTTGAACTGTTATCCTCACAGTTCCTTCTTTATATAGTTATACGGCATGTAACATCAGCGATTATTATATGATTATTCTATAGTTCCAGTAAAACTAAGGTCAAGTTGTTGCTATCATAATCTTATGAATAAAGTTAATTCTGGGAACATCGGGTTTTATTTACAGCTATTTTCAGATGATTATCTAACATCTTCTTAAAAACTTAAAAAAAGTAGTTTTAAAATGGCGGGGGGCAGACACTTAGGCTGTATGGGCCCCCAAAATTCCTGATGGCGGCCCTGTGCACAATACACCAAACTGCCAACTAGAACCCCTCATTTTAATTTAATATGTATGAAACCCAGCCCACAAAAGCCAATCCAAAAAGCTAGTGTATGTATCTAATGACTGGGATCATATGATATATAGTAAAGCATAATGAGATCTGTTTCGTGCTGGTTCAGTGTGATGGTGAATCCAGTCAACAGTATTGGATTGTTGATATTTCTCTAACGCTATACAGTAACAGCCTGAAGAAGTCACATTGATGTCAGCAAGTTCAAAAACCACAACGCCAGGTATTGGACCATGCAAGAATCCCCTGAAGCAAATGGCTGCTCAGCAGATCTTTAGGGTAGCAGAACCACATTTGATCCATACATGCCGCAGTAACAACCTGGGTGTAGACTGCCTTTCAAAAGTTTTTTTTTAAGCGGGAGAGGGGAGCTTTCTGTGTGATTAGCATTGCTTTTAGCAAAATCCAAGAATGCTAACAAAACCATGCAAGCTAAAATTGGTCACTCTGCAAATAAGAAATAAACCAAACAACACATTTAAAAAAAACAAAAAATTGTGATATAAAAGCCGTAAGAAAACTCCATAATGAATCTGAAGAAGCAATCCATAAAATCAAATTATCATTAAAAAAAATTAAACATGAGATAAATAAACTCTTCTGTCGAATACTGCAAAAAGGTTGACTCAGCCTTCCATTCTTCCGAGGTGGGTAAAATGAGGACCCGGATTGTGGGGGCAGTATGCTGGCTCTGTTAAAAAGTGCTATTGCTAACATGTTGTAAGCTGTCCTGAGTCTAAGGAGAAGGGCGGCATAAAAATCGAATAAATAAATAAATAATAAATAAAAGATAGATAGATAGATAGATAGATAGATAGATAGATAGATAGATAGATAGATTTTGAAAGATGAGCTCTGAGCAACTGAACTGTAAAGTATAAAAATGGAGGATTCCTGATGACTACCATCTTTGCATCAAAATGCAAGATGGATAAGAAGGATAGTTGGTTGAACCTACAGCGAAGTGTCCAATCTTCACGCAACTTGTTTTTTTAAATGTCTCTGTCCCCGGGACCAGGCACTGTTGCCATTGAAAGAGATAAACACTACAGGTTAAAAAAAATGTTTTGTGAATAGTTCCTGCTGAACTATTCTGTGTAAAAGGAATTTTGTATATAAGAAATGGTTCCTTTGAGAAGCCATCTTATATCTTTGTCTAATCTCAGAAGAGTGACCCATTTTCAGTCCCAAAGATATAGTGCATTTTTTGTTGATGCAGGTAATTATGCATCGGGGAGTAACAGCGGATTGATGGGGTAAATCAAAGATGCCCAACCAGGAAACTCAGAAGTCTATCTCTTGTGGTAATAAAAGACGCTTAAGCTGAAAGGCCATTCAAATAGACCTCGAATTCTTTGTGATTCAATTTTAACTAAGTTCAAAGCTTATAGAATGCTAGGAAACTAAGACAGTAAAACTGCAATTTGCACAACTCCCAAAAAGATCACAGGCTTTGACTGAAACACCAAATAGCAAACTGACACCAAAGTTTTTAATTTTCCTCAAAGGCGGAAACAACTGAATAGGTTAAAGAATCTAAAAATCACTTAGCCTTTTTTTCTCTATTTCTTTTCTGGTGTTATACCTCATACTGGCTGCTTGAGGAAACAGTACAGACCTTTTGCTGTCCGAGAAAAACCAGAAAAGTCCTGATCCAACAACTCCCTGTAGTCCAACATTCTGTTAATGACCAACCAGATTAGCCTTGGGCCTTCCAGATGTAGGATTATTAACTCCTAATTTACAATTTTTATTGCCAAATTAAAGCAGCATTGAAAAATTGAGGAACTGGAGGGTCCCGTGTTGGCTGGGCCAGAATGTTTCCAAAAAGATTAGGTCTGGCTACAATCCTCATAGAGATATTAATGTGGAAAGATCTATGATCAGATCTTCTGGATGGCTCTTTCTCCACATACACCGTGTTTTTCGGACGACTATAAGACACACCGGTATATAAGATGCACCAACATTTCAAGTAAGTAAGTAAGAAAAAAAGGTTTTTGTCCTCCCCCGCCCCCAAGAGCACTCTGCAAGCCTCCCAAACCCTCTGCGTGTCCTGCTTTTTCCACCTGTTTTTGCAAAAAATGGGGCACACAGAGGGCTTGGGAGGCCTGCAGAGTGCTCCTAGGGGCTGGGGAAAGCAAAAACGCCCCCATTTGTGCAAAAAATATTTTTTCCACAAAAATGGGACTCTGAGCCAGGGCTTCTGGAGGCCAAAAATGGCAGTATTTGGGGTATAAGACCCATCAACATTTCCACCCTCTTTGGAAGGGAAAGGTGTGTCTTATACTCCAAAAAGTACGGTAAATCTGGGGAATACTGAAATGAATTAGGACCATAGGCTAGTAGAGGGAGAATTCATCTTCACAAGTATAATAGTGGAAGTTTGCACAAAATGCTCAAGCCAATTATTAGTTCATTACATCATATAATGAATCATCACCCATGGCCTATAAAGAAAGTCCTGGGAGGGGATCGAGAATAAATTAGAATCCCCACCCTCGGCTGTTTTTAGATGACTTTCTTCTTGGAGGCCTTAGTTTCTCTCTTAGTAATTTTTGTTATTATTAGTGATTAGTGTTGTTATTTTATTATATTGTATTTAACCTTAACACTGTTAAAAAGAGAATTATCAAAAGTTTAGTGGTACATAAACCCCACTAACCAAGGAAGTCAGTGAACGAATTAACAGATGTATTTATTACACATGCTGTTAAATAAGAAAATCCAGCCTTCTCCAAGGTCTTATCTGCAGCACAGAGACTTCTATATTGAACTACATCTCCCACTATGCTTTATTACAGCCAATGGAGGCTACAAATAAAAAGCCATACACTCTCACTGCCTCACTAAGATTCTGCACGATGTCAAGCAAGTGATCCTCTGTCTTTCCTCCAAGAGGTGGAGAGAAAACAAAGGCTAAGAAACTTGGTTTTTTCCATTTTGGCATCCACAGTGCTGATATTGGAGTTTTGACTAACTTCCAGCTGGGAACTGCTGTTTTTATTACTGCTCCCAGTTCATAGTGTCAGGAATCTGGAAAGTCACTGGACTCACATCACACCCTGAAGAACGAAGTTCAACAGAGAAAGCAATGGACCAGACTACCATCAATTATACCACAAAATTTTCTTCTTCTTGAAAGCAACACAGAGCTCTCATATACACACATGAATTCCTCTTTACAAGATAGCCCAAACTGTTAGTGACCCGCTGGTGATAAAACGTTGGTGTCACGGATCCTGTTCTGTCATTTTTTCCCTGATTTTTCAGTGAATTTTAATGCCTTCTGCCTCACAGGTCCCAGCGACCGATTAGATCGCACAGAGTTGGCCTTCTCTGGGTCCTGTTAGCCAAGCAATGCCGACTGGTGGGACCGCGGGGAAGGGCCTTCTCTGTAGCAGTTCCTATCCTCTGGAATCAACTCCCCCCAGAAATTCATACCGCCCCCACCTTCCTGGCCTTCTGAAAGGCTCTAAAAACATGGCGGTGCCAGCAGGCCTGGGACCGTTGAGCGACAACGCTTTGCTCCAGCTAGTAGTATGAATTATAGATGGATATGTGTTTTCCTGTATTGGATTTTTAAATTTTATATTTGGTTTTATTGTTGTACGCCGCCCTGTGTCCGTCAGGAGAAGGTCGGCTTTTAAATCTGAATATAAATCTGAATCTAAATTTGAATCTAAATCTATCTATCAATGAATCAAAGAATCAATCAATGTGTTTGGATGTCTTCTCTTCATTCTCTGATCTAAAAACCTTCCCGCCTGCCCCCAGGTTAATATTCACCTTTATTTCTTCTCCCGAAGCACAGCTGATGATCTCTTCAGCTGTATTTCGGGCTGAATCCACTTTCCGAACATGTGTGGAATTGAAATTGCATGAGGGGATGTGCGCACGCACAAACATAGCAAAACATTGAGATGCAAACCAGTGGCAAAAGTAAGTGGAACCCACGCCTGTTATGGACGTAGTATGACATCGGACAGGCTGTTGGCCCACAGCTCATTTTTTGTTTTGGTGACCCCAATGAATCAATACATTGCCAATTAAAATATGCCATTATTTTTTTCTTGACGGTAGAAAGAAGACACAAGAAGGCCAAACACTCAATTTTTTCTAAAATTCTCTAACTGAGCCCAACATTTTGGTTCTTAAGTGAAATATTTGTTAAATGGGTTTTGACTCATTTTATTACTTTCTTGCCATGGTTGTTAATTGAATCACTGAAGTTGTTAAGATAATAACCCAGTTGTTAATGGAATCTGCCTTCCCCACTGGCTTTGCCTATTAGAAGGTCACAGAAGGTGATCCCGTGTTCCCAAGACATTGCACTCCTCATAAATATGAATTGGTTCCCCAGCATCTGACCACGTTACCATGTGGAATATTAGAACGGTCGTAAGTGTGAAAAATGGTTATAAATCACTTTCCCCAATCTTGTAACTTCAAATGGTTAATAAATGAACTGTTGTAAGTTGAGGACTACTTGTACAGAAAATCAGACAGGCAACCCTGTAATTCCCATTCAGATTTTCTAAAATAGAGTTGCCATACATTACTTGCCATGAGGCATGCTGCTCAAATCTGACAGGATTGTAAACCCAGAGCAGCAGGTTAGTTCTGTTTTTGCACTGTATATACAACCCCTACAACTGGTCAGTCCTAGAGGAGATCAACCCTGAAGGCCAGATCCTGAAGATGAAACTCAAATACCGTGGCCACTTAATGAGAAGGAAGGACTCACTGGAGAAGAGCCCAATGCTGGGAATGATTGAGGTGAGAGAATGAGGTGGCTGGATGGAGTCACTGAAGCAATCAGTGTGAGATTAAATGGACTCCAGGGGATGGTAGAGGACAGGAAGGTCTGGAGGAACGTTGCCCATGGTGGGGTCACAATGGGATTAACAACAACAAAATGACAATATACCTGGTTTGAGATTATTTCTTTGTTCTCTGATAATTTTCTCCCATAATCTCTTGCTCTTTTTCCCTCAAATCAATCAATACTTTGAAGCATTAAAAACTTAGAGGCCCTTCTTCAGAAAATCCATCCATATATCATGTTTCTCCTAAAATACGACCCTGACTTATATTTTTTTGAACCACGAAATAAGCATTTGGCCTTATTTTCAAAGAGGTCTTATTATTTGGGGGTGCATGGAACAAAACAGGGCTCCTCTTGCCGTCTTACCTGATTTCCAGCTGTCTCCCTAACCTTAACCAGAGGAAATGGTATTTTCAGGGAAGGACTTATTTTCGGGAAAACACAGTATTTAGCTTGGGTAATGGAAAATTGCCAAAACACCACACATTACTAGTGTGAATTACACATTACACAATGAATTACTAGTTCATTGACTGATCAGTGAAACAGGCAATTACTCCCAACCAGGGATTAATGCTACCTTTGTTCTAGTTTTCTAGAACTGGGACCCAACCTTGTCAACTTTAATACTTGTGGACTTCAACTCCCAGAATTCTCACAGCCAGCACATGCTGGCAGGAGGAATTCTGGGAGTTGAAGTCCATGAGTTTAAAAATGGACAAGGTTGGACACCCTTGTATCTATAATCATAAAAACCTGTCCAACTAAGAACAAGGCTTGTTTGTTCAAGGAAGAGAACCCAAAACAGCCATTTTTGTAGGCACTGCAAGAGCACAACATTTCCTTATATCAGTTTTGATAAAACTGCCAGGTATTTAAGCAAGCACTTAAGAGAAAGCAAGGAGATACATGGCAGGAATATTCTCAGAGATCTTCTGGGCTGAACTCCAATATTTTTTTTAAAAAAAGGTTCTATCACAGCTAAGCTATTTTAATCTTAGAATGTGCTTGTTTGGAACAAGAAGCCATCAGTGCAAACAACAATGAAACAATTAAGATTTGGGTGCTCTTTGAAAGCATGCAAATGAAAGGAGGGGGAAACACCCATGAACTCTCTCCTGGACACAGGAGCAAAGAAATGAAGGACGGAGCAAAATTGCAAAACCTCACAGGGAAGGAAGACCCGTTGTACCTACCTGAACGGTCTTCTCGATGCACTGGAAGGAGAGTCCAACATGGGTTATTTACCAATCCTATTGGTAGAGACTGAGTTAGAAATTTACATATTAATTAGGCACCGCCCCCTTACTGCTCCCATGAGCCCAGTTTTAAAAACGAAGACAATGTAAGAGGATAACCAACTTTTATTAATACAATCAATAACTTACGAACTCCCCATCTCCGGCGTCCTTGAACTTCAACATGCTGGGTGGGTTTGGACTCTCCTTCCAGTGCATCGAGAAGACCGTTCAGGTAGGTACAATGGGTCTTCTCCACTGCATCTGGAAGGAGAGTCCAACATGGGATATACCAAAGATTTAAGGCCCATGGAAGGGAGAAGGTCTCGGTAGGGACGTTGGAGATGAACAAACTTTCTGTAGAACACGTCTACCAAATGCAGCCTCCGCTGAAGCAAAGGAATCTAACTTGTAATGCTTAATAAATGTCAAAGGTGCTGCCCAGGTGGCAGCTCTGCAAATATCTTCTATAGATGCTTGTGTTGTCCAAGCAGCTGATGTGGCCGCACTCCTGGTTGAGTGGGCAGTTAAGCCCATCGGTGGGGTATTTCCTCCTGCTCTATAGGCTTCCGTAATACAGTCCTTCAGCCAACGACTGATAGACTTAGAAGATAGTCCAAGTCTCATTTTGTGTTGTGAAAATGAAATAAACAAATTCTCCAACTTCCGGAATGTTTCAGTCCTTCTGATATAGATCTTCAGAGCTCGTCTGACATCAATCTTATGCCATCTTAGCTCCGAAGGATGGTTCCCATATGTGCAGAAATCAGGTAGTATTAATTCTTGCTTCCTATGGAAATGTGTATTCACCTTTGGTATGAAGGTGGGGTCTAAACGAAGCACCACTCTATCCGGATAAAAGATACATAGATCTGGTCTCACGGAGAGGGCTGAAAGTTCTGATACTCTGCGTGCAGAGGTGATTGCCACCAAGAAGGCTGTCTTTAGGGAAAGTAGTCTAAGCGAAATTGATCTTAGAGGCTCAAAAGGTGGTTTTGTCAACGCCTTAAGAACTATCGTGAGATCCCACGACGGGAACATTCAAATTGGTGGTGAATGTTTGTTTGAGGCTCCTCTTATGAAGTCTCTTACCCATGGGTGTTGGGCTAGTGAACGAGACTCTGATGTCTGTATCATGGTAGAAAGAGCCACCACCTGCCTCTTTAGGGTATTAG
Organism: Erythrolamprus reginae; assembly: GCF_031021105.1. Lineage (NCBI taxonomy): Eukaryota > Metazoa > Chordata > Lepidosauria > Squamata > Dipsadidae > Erythrolamprus > Erythrolamprus reginae. The sequence continues at coordinate 230,180,899 of NC_091950.1, forward strand.
GGGCCAATCCCGGTTCTATCCCTGCTTGTAAAAATTCTAGTACAGTAATCACTGATGCATCCCTGGGATTTTTGTCATTCTTGTCACAAAATTTGCAAAAGCCTGCCTATGTGGCTTGATATATTCTAGAAGTTGAAGGATGCCGTGCGGCCTGCATCGTGTCAATGACCTTCTCCGGTAGTTCTAGGTGTCTCAGTCTATGCCTCTCAAGTGCCATACGGTCAGTTGTAGCCATTGGGGGTCCGGATGTTGTAGGTTCCCCTGGCTGAGAGAGATGGTTTGGTCTGGAATTCTCCACGGCGGAGATACTAATAGTGCCATCAGATCGGCGAACCACGGACGGCGTGGCCAGTGTGGTGCTACCATCAGTACCTCAGCTTTCTCCCGCAGGATCTTCTCCACAACTCTTGGTATCAAGTTCACTGGAGGGAATGCATACAGCAACTGTCTTGTGTTTGGAAAGGAGAGCCCTTGTGTATTGCCTGAGATGTCCACCATCTTAAGGACTCTCTGACCTTCCGTGGTATCCGGACCCGCCGATGAAAGTGGCTTAGATCCAAGTGGCCTTGGATCTTTGCGCTGGTAGCAAGAACCACTGTAGGGTCTGGATGTGATGTCTGGCCCAGGGTACGATCCCTATAGCTGAAACCAGGGTTCCCAGTATCTTTGATAGTAGGGATAGTGGAGTCCGTCTGTGTTGGTTGAGGCTGGCTATTAAATGGTGAATATTCTCTAGCCTCTCTGGGGAAAGTGACAATGTGTTTGACCAAGTGTCTATGATAGCCCCCAGATGTAGAAGCCTGGTTCTGGGAGACAACTGGCTCTTCTCCACATTGATGGTGAAGCCATGAGCTTCTAATGTTCGTATAGTCTGATTTAATTCGTGTCTTGCCTGTGTTGGAGACCTGGACAGTATAATGATATCGTCCAGGTATGCCATCAGCCTGATGGAATGGGAATGCAGGTAAGCCGTCAAAGCATCCAGGAGCTTTGTAAAAGTTCGTTGAGCTGAGGAAAGGCTAAATGGCATGGCCCTGTATTGGTAATGTGTTCCTTCAGAGCAAAAACGGAGGTATTTCCGATGTGACGGGTGTATGGGAATGTGTAAGTATGTTTCTTTTAAGTCGATGGAGGTCAACAGATCTCGAGGCCTGATTGAAGCCAGAATGGTTTGTAGGGAGTGCATGTGGAATCTTCTGTATTTTATGAAGATGTTTAGCTACTTTAGGTTGAGGATTAGCCTGCAACCTCCTGAGGCCTTGGGAACAATGAAAATCATTGAATAGAACCCTTTGCCTTCCTCTTGTGGTGGTACTGGTTCTATGGCCCAGATTTCTAGTAAATGCATAATTTCTTTGTGTAATTGTTGCTTCTTTTGGGGTTCTCGAACTGTTGGACAGCATATTAACCGATTGGGGGGTTAACCTACAAACTTCAAGCGGAGCCCTCCCGACACCGTAGCAAGAACCCATTGGTCAGAGGATGTGGCGTGCCAGGAGGTACTGAAGTATTGAAGTTTCCCCCCAATCGGTTGTAGGTTGACAGAGTCACTTGGTGCGACGAAACCCTCTTTGGTTGTTCTCCCAAAAGGGCCGTCTGGATTGTTGGTAACCCCTTGGTCTGTCCTGGAACGACCCTCGGTAGCTTCTGAAGGGTTGATGTGTGAATTGACCTTGAGTGAATGGTCTTTGGTTCTGAGCCGCTCCTGTGGAGTTTTCCCAGAGAGGTGTTTGATGCCTCGTATATGGAGTAGATATTCGGTCTTGGCGTCTCCCTGCCCTGGGTAACACCTTTCTTTTGTCCTTGTCCTGTATGAGGACTTTATCCAGGATGTCTCCAAAGAGCATCGAACCTTGCAATGGGGCCAACGCCAGCCGCCACTTAGATTTCAAGTCTGCTGGCCAGTTTCTTAGCCACAGGAGACGGCGAGCCAATAGCGTGGTGGCCATACTTCTGCTGGAGAATTTCGCCGCATGTAGCGTGGCGTCTGCGGAAAATTCCGCCGCTGCCAGAAGCTTGCTCAGGTCTTGGCGCAACCTGCCCTCTTCTGGCCCCAGCCGGGATTGCATCTCCTGTAGCCACAGTATAGAGGCTCTGTTCAGGAAGGATGCTGCGGCTGCTGCCCTGAATCCCCAGCTTGACATCTGGTGTGCCTTCCTCAGGAGCGTCTCCGCCTTCCTATCTTCTGGTTTCAGGCTTTCCCCTGTTTCTGAAGGCACCAGGGCGCTGGAGACTAATGTCACGACTGGTTGGTCTATTGGCGGGAACTCGAGGAGTTTTTCCTTTACAGGTTTGATGGGCCTTGAGCCGCTGCTGGGTGTTGCCAAGGCCACTTGACCCCTTCCATGAATATTTCAGATGATGGAAAATGGTCGGACTCTGGTTGGGGTTCCTTGAGTAGAGTAGCCGATGTCTTGCCCGCCTCATCGACTGCCTTAGTTGTTCCAGGTAGGTTCATCACCTGTTTTGCCTTAAACAGAAGAGTCCTGAACAGTGTTGGCTTAAACAGGCCTACCGTTGGTGGTTGTTCCGGGGTTGTCTCGTCCTCAGACAGGTCGCACTCCCTATCGCTGTCCTCTCCTGGAATTGGTTCCTTCGATAGGAACCCCAAACCCGAGGGGGGCAGTACCGACCACAGGTTCCTTGCTGATGCTTGCGATGGCTGTTGAACATACTGGTGTGCCCCAGCTGCCATGCCTTGCAAGTAAGCGTTTGCAATAATTTCCTGTAAGTCCGGTGGCATGTCTTGCTATGTACTCGCCTGTGCTCTTAGCCCTGCCACCGTAAGGGTGAATGTGGCTGAAGGGACCTGAGAACTTCTTCTGGGATGGCCTGCTGATCCGGGCCTGGTCCAAGATGTGCCTAGTGAAGGCATGACCTGAGGCAATGTCGGAGATTGTCTGTCCGGTGACCAGTCCCCTTCATTAATAGCCCCAGATAGACCAAAGGGAGATAGTGGGGTCATCGGTTCGGGGGTTAATGCTTGCCTCTGAGTTAGCGGTATTGCTGAGGGGGAAGCATGTAAGGCCACCTCCAGCCTTTTTTCCAGAGCCTTAATGCGTTTCTCGGCCTCCTTAAGTGAGGGGGCCAAAGCAGGGGATTGTGAAGCCTTTGATTTCTCTTTGGCTTTCCCCTTAGGCTTGTCTTTAGGCATGGCCGAGGATGTTGCTTTTTCATTGCCCAGTTGCTCCTCCATTATTACTCACTCTTTAGAATCTCTGGTGATCTAGAGGAGTCTCCGGTAATAATGCCTTGATTCGCCTCGTCAGCCCAACAAAATGGTGAAGAGCCTCGGTATGTCGTTGCGCCTGCACACTGAGGTTTGGTGGCCTCTTCGTGCCTAATAGCTGCAGGACGTACATCCGTTTGGCGCCTTTGGGTTTCGTGCAGACAGCAACCCCAAAATGGCGCCGCCCATGCCGTTCGCGGCTTCGTTGGGCTCCCTGCGGTTTCCAGCCGTTCCTCGGCTGCTGGCAGTCCCTTGCCACTTCCTCACCAATGTGCCTGCGGCCCTTCCAATTTGCCGAGTTATCGGCTCTTTTTGGTGATGGCGGTAGCAGCAGCGGCTTCTTTGGCGGCAGCGGTAGCGGCGGCGGCTTCTTTGCTGCCGCCGGCAGCGGCGGCTTTCCCGACAGCGCCCAACAGCTGAGAGGCGCAGCTCCGCTTCTTTCCTGGAGCTTGGGCGATAGCACCTTCTAGCCTCCCAGTGGGGGGACCTTCAGCTTGCAGCCCTGGTCTAGCCACGGAGGTCAGGGACCCCAGGCTGAGGTGCTCCTTTTTGGGGAAGTTCCCTCGGAGGGAAGCGAACCCCTGAAAAGGAACATTGGGGGTGCTGTCCGCGGAGGACAGAAAACCCCATCGTCTTCTTCAGCAACCTGTAGGGAGACAAAAGAAAAAATGATTAAACAGGTATTAACTCATAAAACTTTTACTCATAACACTCTTTTTTACTTAGAGCAAAATTCAGTACGTCTCTACACTGGGACTGAGTTTTTAAAACTGGGCTCATGGGAGCAGTAAGGGGGCGGTGCCTAATTAATATGTAAATTTCTAACTCAGTCTCTACCAATAGGATTGGTAAATAACCCATGTTGGACTCTCCTTCCAGATGCAGTGGAAAAAGACGTGTTTCAAGCTGGAGACTAAAGCCCTAATGTTTCTCAGTTAAAAATAAATCCCTTAAATGGGATGGCTTATGGGAAATTGTATTTCAGAGGGTTTTTTAAGGGGGGGGGGAGGTGGAAATAGTACCTCACTATTATTTCAGCAGCCTTAGGGCTGCACAGCCTATTTATTTGCAGCCACTTCTGCAAGCCAGCAAATGGGCAGCGTGATTATAGGTTCCCCCTTCAGGGCATGCCAAAGCACATATGTGCCGTGAGATTTCTAACAATCAGCACAGCCTTCGTGGGAGCAAAAGGTTGCAGCCAAATTAAATGGGTGGAGACACCGTTCCACAACCTTGGAATCTGCTCATAGGATATAGGAAAATATGACCAGAGTTCCCTCCCACCCCCCAAATGAATAAAAGGGGACGGGGGGAGGGAAAGGAGGAGGGGAGCTGGGAAGAGCATGGCTCAGTAAACACAAAAAATCCAATTCAGAGGGGATATAAATGAGGCCACAACACTGGAAAACAATACCAAAGCAGGGAGGGGGGTATGTACCATGCTAGAACAGCCTTCTTCCATCTCATGGTTTGGGATGATGGGAGCGTTGACCCCACCACCTGGAGAGCACCAAGCTGGGGAAAGCTAAAGCCAAGGTTTGAAACCCCGCTGCCTTCCCTTTACCCTGCAATGCCAGAACAAAACACTCATCCAAACAAGAAATACCTGCAGCAGGTCATCCCCCCTTCAAGGTCGGTCAGCAGGCAGGCAAAAGAAGCGGCCAATTCATTCATCACACTTCCTTTCTGTTTATGCAAGCAGGCTGACACCCATGAGGCAAATTGTCCCGCTCCACTCCCATGCCATCCCTGGAGTTTCAGTCCTGTCAAGCAGTCCACCTGCTCTTCACCTGAAACAAAACCCAGGCACCATCCAAGCACTGAAATCACGTCCTTCAGACTGTGACATCAGTCCGTTACCATGGGAATGAGGAGGACGTTGAGAACCCAGCGTTACAGAACTGCTGCAGGATCAATCAGCGGAGCCTGCTTTTTTCCCACCTCACAACACAGTCCAGATTTTCTCTCTTACGCTCTTAAGGCAAAAAAACCTGTCCTTGAAGAAAAGCCACGTTGGGGTGGGAGGTTGGGTAGAGGATACGACAATTTAAATGTACAACAAGGACCTAAGATGAGCAGCAAAGCAGTTAATATACTGGGCATACAGAAATTCCCAGGTTCAACCGGTAGAATTATTATTATTATTATTATTATTATTATTATTATTATTATTATTATTATTATTATTATTATTATTATTATTATTTTATTTGTATGGCGCCCTTCTCCGAAAACTCGGGGTGGCTCAGAGTAAATATAAAAACACAGCGTACAGTACAAATCTAATGCATTTTTTAAAACTATAGCTAAAAATCCTATTATTCAATCAAACAGTACAATCACACCAGCATTGACTAACCAGCACTGCAAAACTCTCCCCTGACATCTTGCCGAGAGCTGTTGTGGGTGGGAACAATAGGCTTGAGATGGCTAGTCAAGCTATCTGAGTCAGTTTACAACGGATGCTTCAGGTGCTTGTTCAGCTGGATTGAGGAGCACCATCATTCCCAAGATGGGGAGTTAAATAAAGGCTATAAACTATAATTAGAAAAGAAAATTAAGCCGTAGAAAGCCTCAATGCACCAAACATAGAAACATAGAAGATTGACGGCAGAAAAAGACCTCATAGTCCATCTAGTCTGCCCTTATACTATTTCCTGTATTTTATCTTACAATAGATATATGTTTATCCCAGGCATGTTTAAAGTCAGTTACTGTGGATTTACCAACCACGTCGGCTGGAAGTTTGTTCCAAGGATCTACTAATCTCTCAGTAAAATAATATTTTCTTACGTTACTTCTAATCTTTCCCCCAATTAACCTCATATTGTGCCCCCCTGTTCTTGTGTTCACTTTTTCCACCAAGCTCTGGAAATGTTACCCAGGCTCCTCCTTGACAAGTAACACAAATATTAACAGCCCTGAAAGTTAGTGGTGGTTATTCATTTCCCCCCCCACAAATGAAAAGCTAATATTTTAAGGATGCCACATTGAACAAAAAAAGGTCTGTTTTCACACAATCCCTGTTTTTCATCAAAACCAAATACACTGGAGGAGGAACATTCGTGAGTTGATGCTGTCAAGCAGTCCTTGTCATCTTGGGATTAATAGCAGTGGGGGAAGAGAAGTTAGGGTAGGGAGGGTTGAGTGCTGCGGTTTAAGGAATTGTGGTTTTAAATAGCTATTTTTAAGATTTGCTTTGCATTGCCCTGAGATTCAATATAACTCAGGCTTTGCAAAAACAGCAAATACATTTAGATGCCATGAGAGTGCTAGTGATAAAATGTTAACAAGGAAGATTGTTTTGGATGAGAATAGAAAATAAAGGAAGGAAAGACAGCAGGAAAAAATTATGTATCCTTCATCAGTCCATTCTAGAATGAATCCCAATTTAAAATGTAGCTGGTCTTTTGCATTTATTGCCAGGGCAAATATACACAAAATGCACCATTCTTGCATTTATTGAAGGCAAATATACATAAATGCACCATTCTTTCCACTAAAGGACTTCAATTCATAGCCTGAAGATTCAGATTAATTCAGATTAATATCTTGTTAAACCATGGATGGGAATGGTGTTAAGAGGAAAAAGTATACAAAATTATTTGTTTCTATCTACCTATTCAATTGGGTACTCAAGGTAGTTAAAAATAAAACATACAAAACAAATACCAGCATAACCATTAAAAATTTGGTAAAAGAGATTCACCTTAATTGCTCTTCTGGAATGAGAGAAAATATGAATCCAATGTCCAAACCACTTACCATTTCTAGCACTATTTGGTTTGGGTTAAGGCACCAAGCTGGGAACTGGGAGACTATGAGTTCAAGTTCTGCCTTAGCCATGATCCTTAGCTGGGTGACTTTGGGCCGGTTATTCTCTCAGCTCAATTCATCTCATAGGGTTATTGTTGTGGGAAAAATAGGAGGAAGACGGTATGCTGGATATGTTCACTGCCTTGAGTTATTTTCAAAAATAATAAAGGCGGGAAATAAGTAAATAAATAAGGCTTGCTTTGACACAAAGATGACAATACATGGAACCTTGTGGTTATGAAATATACAACCTCTAGATCAGTATTTCCCAACCTTGGCAACTTGAAGATATTTGGACTTCAACTCCCAGAACTCCCCAGCCCGCATTTGCTGGCTGGGGAATTCTGGGAGTTGAAGTCCAAATATCTTCAAGTTGCCAAGGTTGGGAAACACTGGTGAAGGGTATACTGTTGCTAATGGAAAAATGGAGGGCTCTTCTAATAAAGTATCTCTGGACATTTTCTACAGTGTTTATGCGGTGTGGATTCCAGACAGATGAACTGTATTCGGGGATTGGTCTGGCAAAAGTTTTGTATGCTCTGGTTAATAGTGTGAGATTATCGGAGCAGAAGCTACATAGGATTAGATTAACAACTCTTGAAGCCTTTTTGGCGATGTTGTTGCAGTGGGCTTTGGCACGTAGGTCATTTGATATGTGTATTCCAAGTTCTTTTATGGAGTGAGGGTTTTCTGTAAGTTCTTGTTTGTTAGCTATTTTTCAATTACTGTATCATATTCCTTCTGTTCAGTTCCATCTACATGTTCGTGTTGTAAGGACATCAGCCTACAGCTGAAGGAGAGGGTAGGGAATTGCAGGAAGCTGCTTTGTATTTAAAACATATCTCTCCTTTCCTCATCCAATGGAGGCTTCCCTCCTCCTCCTCCTCCTCCTCCTCCTCCTCCTCCTCCTCCTCTAGTGCGCACCTTCCGACCCCGCCACAGCCAGCCAGGGGGTCGTGAGAAGAGGGAGGAGAGGAGGAAGGAAGTCTCCTTTGGATGAGGAATGCACAGAGGGTAAAATAACCCAAATGGGGGTTTCTGACGATTGACAGGCACAAGCGAACCGGGAACATTTCCTAATACAAAGGCACAAGAAAAGGATGTCCACTATCTCCTATATTCTCCTCCAATATTCATATTGACATTGGAAGTGCTTAAATAGAAATATTAGACAAGAATGGAAATTAAACACATGGAAATTAAAAAAGGAAGAGTATAAATGGCAGGCATTTGCAGATGACTTTGTCTTTATCTTGGAAGACCCACAAGAAAATGGACTCAAACTCATTAGGAAAATCAAAAAATATGGTGAAGTTGCAGGACTGAAAATAAATAAAGAAAAAAAAACAAAAAATGATGTTACAGACCTACAGTAAAAAAAACTAATGAGGAACACAGGTATACAGATCCACTTAATGGCAAGGTGTGTAACAATTTTAAAAGATAATTATTATAAATTGGTGCAATAAATTAAAACAGCTTTGGAGACATGGAAAAATCTACAAGTATCATTGATGGGAAGAGTAGCTAGCAGAAAAATGAATATCCTGCCAAGGTTCAATGTATGTATGTGTGTATGGATGGATGGATCTGTTTGGAACCCATACTGCATCTTGGACATTAACACCCTCGAAAATGTCCAGAGATACTTCACCAGAAGAGCCCTTCACTCCTCCACCCGAAACAGAATACCCTACGAAATTAGACTCACTATCCTGGGTCTAGAAAGCTTACAACTACGACTCCTTAAACATGATCTAAGTATTGCCCACAAGATCATATGCTGCAACGTCCTGCCTGTCAACGACTACTTCAGCTTCAACCACAACAACACAAGAGCACACAACAGATACAAGCTTAATATTAACAGCTCCAAATTGGACTGTAAAAAATACGACTTTAGTAATCGAGTTGTCGAAGCATGGAATTCATTACCGGACTCCGTAGTATCTTCCTCTAGCCCACAACATTTTACCCTTAGACTATCCACAGTTGACCTCTCCAGATTCCTAAGAGGTCCGTAAGGGGCGTGCATAAGTGCACTAGCGTGCCTCCCGTCCCCTGTTCTATTGTCTCTCCTATATCTCATGTATCATATCTACTATTCTTCTATTCTAATATTCTTATACTGTACTACTCTCATAATATCCTTCTATTCTCTAATTGATATATTCTATTCCTAAATTTTCACTTCTATTCCTTCTCTAATATATTTTACTCGAGTATAACCTCTATAAATTTCATTGTGTATTGTGTATTGGACTAACTAACTAACTAGGTGGATGGATGCATGGCTGGATGGCTGGGTGGATGGATGGATATCTATTTATATAAATAAAATAGGCCTAAGGAATTTGAGGAATCACCCATCTTCCATGGTGTCTGCCTATCCAGTAAAAGCTGGCAAGTGTTGCCATTCTTTGGTTCCCCTCAATTCAACAGTGCCACCTACTGGGGCCCAAGAAAGAATGCCTTCTTTGCCACAAACGCATTTTTCTGAAACATAAAAACATAAAAAATCGGAATAAGAGAACTTCAGATAGGGTTCCTCTGTCATCTGTACAGCAAACAGTTATTGGACTTGAGTTACCTCACAGGCATTGTAGCCGTGGTGGGATTCAGAAACGTTAGTATTGTTTCTGGGGGAATGGCTTGGTGGGCATGGCAGGGCAAGGATACTGTAAAATCTTCATTCCCTCCACACTCCAGGGGAAGGTTACCAAATCCCCATTTCCTCCTGATCAGCTGGGACTCGGGAGGCAGAGAATAGATGGGGGCAGGCCAGTCAGAGGTGGTATTTACCGGTTCTCCAAACTACTCAAAACTTTCACTACCGGTTCTCCAGAACTAGTCAGAGCCTGCTGGATGCCACCTCTGCAATAGTTTTGGGTCTTACCTGTTCACTGAATAAGGAACAGTAGTCTTCACTAGTTCTCTGGTTGAAGTGGAAAAATGACAACACTTTAAATGACAACGCTCATTGATCTATCGTATAAAAGCTTGTCTCACCTGAGCCGTTCCTACAGAGAAAACAACTTGAAGTATTTGTACCTAGACATCGCCAGTTGAGCAGTATGTAAATATACATATTTATTAAATGTATATATAATTTATTATTACTAACAATAAAGTAAGCAGTGGAATGGCTTGTCTCAGAAAGTTGTGGATGCTTCATCACTGGAGACTTTTAACAACAGATTGAACAGCCATTCGCTAGTAATGATATAGAGCAGTGTTTCCCAACCTTGGCAACTTGAAGATATTTGGACTTCAACTCCCAGAATTCCCCAGACAGCATTCGCTGGCTGGGAAATTCTGGGAGTTGAAGTCCAAATATCTTCAAGTTGCCAAGGTTGGGAAACACTGTTATAGAGAACTGATAGCAAATCTTTTTTGGTTTGCATGCCAAAAGGGGGGACACGGGAGTGAGCCGACGCGTGAGCATGCTCACACCCATAATTCCATGCAGCCCCCCCCCCCCCAACACGCTGCTGGAATACAATGGTATGCCCATTTTTCACTTTCCCCAGGCTTCAGAGCCTTTCTGAAAGCCTGGAGAGCGCAAAAATGGCCTTCCCCACCCCTAGCGGAAGCCCTCTGGAGGCAGGAAATGGCCCATTTGCCAACTTCCGATTAAACTTGAAGTCCCATTTTTTGGCTCTCCCCAATCTCCAGAGCCTTTCTAGGCAAAAACGGCCACCCCCGCCCTGGATGTCCTCCGAAGTCCAGAAATGCTAGTTTGGCGACTTCTGGTTGAACCAAAAGTTCCTTTTTTTTGCTCTTTCTAGGATCCTTGGGAGGGTGAAAATGGCCTTCCCCCGCCCCCCTGGAGGCCAGAAATGGCTCGTTTCAAATTGGGAAACAGACCATTTCTGGCATCCAGAGGACCTCCGGGAGGGTGGGGAAGGCCGTTTTAACCCTCCGCAGGCTCCTAGAAAGGCTATGGAATCTGGGGAGAGCAAAAATAGGCCTTGCCCACCTCCCCTGGAGGCTGGAAACAGCCTGTTTCCTGACTCCCAGAGGTCTCAGAAATCCCAATTATCAGCTGGCCAGCATCATAGCCAGGCTGCAGCCCACTTGGAACCAGGCCAGATGAGTTGAGGGTGAATGTGTGTGCATGTGCATAGCTCCATTTGTGAGAGTTTCAGGCACTTGTGCTCATGTGCAAAACTTCACTTGTGTGAGTGGCAGCCACTCGCACAGAACTATCATCTCTCTCCCTTAATGGACCATTTGGAAGTGAATCGCACATTGTAACTACAGATAATGTGCAGTTAGGAAATATTTTAAAACTTCCTTGTTTTTTTTTACAGCAGATAGGAGAACTGCATATAACAATGAAAAGAAACAGGATTGCAATATATATGTAAACAAATAGCAGCAAGGCCATCTCTCTCTCTCTTTCTATCTATCCACCCAACTAAAATAAATAAATAAATAAATAAATAAATAAATAAAAAGTGACTTATTTTGAGCATCTGTTTCAAAAGCTCAAGTTTGAGTTTTATATGTTGAGGAAAGTGTTGTTATATGGGGTTTTATTGTGTAAAAATGCAATTCAAAATATTCCATCTACCAAGATCAGATGATGATATACAACTGGAGGCAAGGCTGCATGGAAAACTTTGCAAATTACACTTTTCTAACTAGTTTTGCAATCAATTCCATCAATATGGAATTGTCTTCGGAGTGGGGCAGCATAGAAATCCAATTAATAAAATAAATAAATATAAATATATGTGGTTCAGATTGTATTAATACTTTAGCAAATATGCAAATACGTTGTTTTTATATGAACTAAAAAGTCTTGGGCTTCTTGATGTATTTGTACTTTGTACTAAAGAAGAACTCACAAAGTACAGTGGTACCTCTAGCTAAGAACGCCTCTTAAGAACTTTTCTAGATAACAACCAGGGTTTTTTTGCCTCTTCTTAAGAACCATTTTCTACTTAAGAACCTGAGCCCGGAAAATTTTCCCAGGAAATTTGAGAGTGGCACGAAGGCCCGGCCAGTTTCCTGTCATTCCCCCTGGGTTTCCCTCTCTGGCACAGTGTATGGGAGGCAGCCTCACGCCGGGTGTATGGGAGGCACGTGTTCCTCCTCCCTCTTTTTTTTTAAGCCTTAAAGTTTTGAATTTTTTTGATTAACCTCACGTCAACTTCTTCCTTTAGCAGTGACTGTCCTCCTCCTCTTCCTCCTCCGACCCAAATTCTGAGCTTTTGTTTCTTTCCTAATGGGTTTGCATGCATTATTTGCTTTTACATTGATTCCTATGGGAAAAATTGCTTCTACCGTACTTACAAACTTTTCTACTTAAGAACTTGGTCACGGAACAAATTAAGTTCTTAAGTAGAAGTACCACTGTATCATGTCCTACAACTCATAAAAACATACCAGAATTATGGGATCACCATCTTATTCCTTATGGAGGTAAACTAAGATATTGCCAGATGATGTGTTATTCTAAAGGAACTGAAGAACTGCCTTGAAAGTAAACAGACACAATACAGTTGAGTTCTGATATTCTAGTCATTTATCCTTTTAATTTAATGAAAGTGGTTTAATCACTAAATGTTCATGTCACCACTTTGCCAAAATTTGACTTCTAGTTGCTGCAATGAGTTTCTGTTGTATCATTTCAAAATACAGATCAGAGATGCATTTTTTCTGCTTTCTACTACTACTTTACTACTATATGCCAGAATTCAATTTTTTAATTAATCATTTAACAACCAAAGTCTAAATCTGTGTAAATTTCATCAATTAACTTTGCTAGCAATAATAGAAGATTAATATAAATCCTTAGCCTTAAAGTATCAGTCCACTGGTTACAATCTGCAATTTATTAATCCGATTTGGGAAGCACATTTGTTTTAAACTGCAGCTGGGAGTAAATTTTAGAGATTTTACAGAGAACACAAAGATTAAATAGCTTTATGCTCCAAAACTGAACTCAAAATTAATGTTTTGAGGTATTTACACATTATAATCATAATCAGAGCAAAATTCTTTCCATTATTGTAAATGCTGTGGATAAGATAAATGTACATTCATTAACCAGTTCAAAACCTTAAGTTCTAGCCAACAATTTAACATTGATATAACAGTTTGTACATTAATAGAGAACATGTTACTATAGAAACAATAATATAAAGTTGTTGAGATGCCAAGAAAAAAATAAATCTTAAAATAATAACTGCATAGATTTTGTTGTAGGCAGCCATCCAAATCTTGATCAAAAGGGAATAATAAAGTCTGTTTTAATTAAAACATTCTATATGGAACAAGATTAGACACCATCTTCTGGGAAGAAGTTAGATGCAATCCAATTATTAATCTTTACTGTGATCCAAAATGAAATCAATAAAAGGAACACACAGGATGTTTTACAAGATGCCCATAGGAAATTCTTGTCCTCCATTTCTTTCTGATAGAAATCCTAACCATGTAGTTATAAAAATTGCACTCCATCACAAAAGGGTGTGGTTTGGCTGATAGTCTTGTATACAACTATATACTGTTTGCACAACTAAACAAGCAAAACAAATCAAAGACTGAAATGTACTAAAGCTAACTCAGTTAAACATTTAAGGTATAATCACGCAAATGGTTAACAAAAGAAAAGTTGTTCTTAACAAATGAAGTCAAAATCATCCCGTTCCTGATTGTAGTTGAGCACATGTTGTCGGATACGCGAGGAATCAGTCCAGGTAATAAGTCCTCCGTGGCCCTGGTGACCAAGAATGCAGGGTCTGTTATAACTTCTGGTCCCACCCAGATATGCCCCTGCTCCACAAATGTCACAGCAGATTTCAAGTTTTGCGCCATACGGAGCTTTATGATCAGACAAGGTAAACGGCGACGGCAGAAGGAAGAGGCTGAGACTCGATCACACAGCTCAAGAGAGCTCTTAGAGGGTATCACACCCATGGCATAAAGTTTGTCCATAAGAGCAGCAGTGCTCCTAGCGCGGAAACCTGCTGATTCAGGTACATCACCCAGGTCTCTGATCCGGCGTGCTAGTTCCCGAACAGCCCGACTAAGCTGATTGTAGCGAGTGTAATCTTCCCTCCGCTGTATACGGAAACGACGAAGCACACGCAGCTCAGCTAGGTTGCCTGGTTAGAAAATGGAAATAAAAATTAGATTATAACATATAGATATCTATATGTATGTATGTAAGAGAATGTAAAAAAAGGGATACTGTATGTGTGTAAATAGTAATAATGTAAATAATAATGTAATAATAGAGTAGATTAAAAATTAGAATTTAGATAAGTAACTGTTATTAGTCATACCCGTAGGAACTCGCTTATAGTGAGGAAAATTGCGTGTTTGTTTTATGGTATTTTATATTGTTTTTAATCTTGAAAATGCTTAATAATTTTTTAAAAAATAAAATCATTATCCCCAGCCTAGAATCTGTTTTGGGGAAGCAATTGGGAGGTGGAGTGATTATTTTGTCAAGTTTTACGAAAGGTCGTTCCAATCGTTAGGTAGCTTCGAGGGGCAAGCAATAAATAAGCACGATAACAAAAGCAAGGGGGGAAAAATCTGCCATTCCTACGACGATCCAAAATTGCTTTTTTTTCCCAAGAGGCAACTGGACTCTCTGATTTTTTTAAAAAAACCTATCTGAAAGTCCACTTGTGTCTTGGGGGAAAAAAAGCACCTTTGGGACAACCATGACCTGGATGACTGAGAATCTCCATAGACATTCCGATGGCGAGGAATCATAAAGCCCTTTTCAGATTCCCTAAAATTAATCGAGCAGAATTGGAACCAAGGGGCTGAACAGTGTGTTTTTTTCAGCAATCTCAATAGAAGAGTATAAGAAATCCCCCCCCCCCCCCAAAAAAAAAAACCCTTCCCAGAGGGCTGAAATACTATTCTCCAGTTAAGGAAGGAGAAAATTGATGGGCTGCAACTTTCTCACAATACTTAATACTTATTATTACAAGTTTTTAACACTCATTAATACTTATTATAATAATGTTTTTAATACTTATTAATACTTAATAAGTATTAATACTTATTAATGCTTATTAATGCTTATTTATTTTATTTGTCTTATAAATATAGCATTGTATTGTAGTATGTTTAACATAAGTATAAAGTAGAGACAGAAAAGATAAAAAATACATTTGGCAGGAACTGTAGGCATAAAGGTGCACTTAATACTTATTAGTCTCTCCCTCTGCTTTTTGTAGTTTACGAGTGTTACTGTCATAGTAACATAGTATCGCAACGTTTCCCGCCTTCACTTTCTTTACGGCCAACTGCTCGCAGGAAAAAACAAGAAATAACATCATAACGGCAATAAAAAGCCCCGTAGCGTCATCCAATCGCATCTCTCCGATGGGAGACGAACTGACGTCAGGGAGAGTAAGAATCTAGCCAGTGAAAAAGCAAACACTGTGGTCTCAACGGCAATCGGAGACGGGAGCAAAACCGGAGCTCTGGCCACGCATTGCCTGGTCGGTCAGCCGTTTTGAGCTCGCGCTTGAATCTAACGGAGAACATCCTGATTAGGCAAATATTCTGAGCTACCTTCCTCAACCTGATGCTTTCCCATAGTGTGATTAGTAGAGTTGTGGACTATGAAAAGCTATTCTTACAGGATAATTAAACCTGCATTTCTTGCTTTTTTAAAAAATTAAATAAATTTATTTTTATTTTATTTAACATACAAACATTTAGACATCATATACTGTAATACAACATTGAACATTTACAATTTATATATTTACAAGATTTATTTTTTACAATTCTATTTGATATACCTTTTTCTTAACTTCCACCCAGTTGTATATTTTTCCCACACTTTGTAATAGTCCTTATTTTGTTGGTTTTGTATCTCGTATGTTAATTTGCTAAATTTGGCGCAGTCTAATATTTTTTTTAATCACAATTTCTTCGTTTGGAGTCTTTTCTTGTTTCCATACTTGTGCATATGCTAATCTTGCAGCAGTAAATAAGTGATTTATTAAGTAGTAATTTTCTTTTACTATGTTTGCCTCTGATTATGCCTAATAAATACATTTCCGGTTTTATCTCGACTTTATAGCCCAGTATTTCTTCCATCCATGTCCGAATTTGGATCCAATTTTTTTTTTTGCTTCCTTACATTGCCACCATTTCTTGCTTTTAATAATGGGGGTTTTAGTGTTTTTTAAATTATTACATTTGTTCTTACATTGTCTTAGTTATTGTTGTGAGCCGCCCCGAGTCTTCGGAGAGGGACGGCATACAAATCTAAATAATAAATAAATAAATAAATTATGCCATCCAACAGTATGTAGCCTTCTACATTTTATATCATTTGTCGCCTCCCTAATACATATATTATTTTTTAATATTTTGTTTTATATTGTTTTGGTTACCCACTTTGAGATCCTGGGTATGGATGAAGTATTCCACCCCACCCATTCCCTGGTCCATGATAAGGAATCTATGTCATGAATCATAGACTTAATGAAGCATAGTGGATGAATACCAGCAGATGATATGGCTCCCCAAATCAACACATACTGTGGAAATGTTACACTGGACCTCAAGCATCTTGCAGAGTGTGCCTCCATTCTTCCTCCATACTTTGGGTCCTTGGTTGCCAAATGAGATGTAAAAGTTTCCACAGTCTGTGTTGATTTGGGGAGCCATGTCATCTGCTGGTATTCGTCCACTGTGCTTCATTAAGTCCAGAGTCAACAGAGCTGTCTACCGGGAGATTTTGGTGCGCTCCATGCTTCCATCCACATGCCAGCTTTATGGGGATGGTGACTTAAATTTTCCAGCAGGATTTGGCTCCTGCTTACAGTGCCCAAATCCCCCAAAACCAGGTTCAATGATCATGGGATTACTGTCCTTGATTGGCCAGCAAACTTGCCTGATCTGAACCCCAAAGAGAATCTATGGGGCATTGCCAAGAGAAAGATGAGAGACATGAGACCGAATAATGCAGAAGAGCTTAATGCTACTATTGAAGCATCCTGGTCTTCCATAACACCTCAGCAGTGCCACAGGATGATAGCTTCCATACCACGCCGCATTGAGGCAGTATTTGCTACAAAAGGTCCCAAACACATGCATGCTTATACTTTTTGGAGGTCTGATACCATTCTATGCGCAATCCTTGTTTTATTGATCGTATGTAATATTCTAATTTTCTGAGAATGGGGGATTTGGGGTTTTCATGAGCTGTAAACCATAATCGTCACAATTATGACAAATCATGGCTTGAACTACCTTGCTTTGCCTGTAATGAGTCTCTCTCATATATTAAGTTTCACCTTTTAAGTTGCATTACTGAACTAAATGAACGTTTGCATGATATTCTAATTTTTCAAGTTTCACCTGTACTATAGGTCAAATCTGCTAAAACTTTTCAGTGTCTCAATAGAGCATAAAATGTGAGGAAAACTTTTGAGGATGACTTAATCATATTTCAAGCATTTGGCATCCTTCTCCCCCATATTTTCTGTAGATGTGGGGCTCAGAATCCAAAATTTGTCACAGATAACATATTAATATTATACAACATTCAGTTCTTCAATTGCTTATTCATCTATTGCCTACAGGTGTGGCTCCTAAATCAACTGTCAAGATTTCCCAGTATACGACT
Source organism: Erythrolamprus reginae (assembly GCF_031021105.1). Classification (NCBI taxonomy): domain Eukaryota; kingdom Metazoa; phylum Chordata; class Lepidosauria; order Squamata; family Dipsadidae; genus Erythrolamprus; species Erythrolamprus reginae. Next base: position 230,198,565 of record NC_091950.1, read on the forward strand.
CCAAGATCTGCCAATAAGGCTTTGCTTCAGAATTGTAGAGAGATCTGTATTTTAAAGCAAGGCACATCAAGTATGTCCAAAGCCGTTCCATCTTTTCCAGATGCCAAAGTATTTCCAGATCCTGCTAGTACTGATCACATTGGCTCCACATCTGAACAAAGGTATGCAACTAAACTGGCCCTTTGCTTTGGGCGGTGCAGGAATAACGACCCTTTTGGGGAGATCCAGTGGAGCCTCACAGCACTATAATAGCTTTTGGGTTGCGTGAAAAATCATGGGGGTTTTCACAGCAAAATATTTCTTCAGCATTCAGTGTACAGAACATAATTCTTGCATAAGGAGCTGGGACTTTGGAGCAAATCTTGTATGCCACCCCGAGTCTTCGGAGAGGGGCAGCATACAAATCTAAATACCGTATTTTTCGCTCTATAAGACGCACCTGCTGATAAGACGCACCTAGATTTTAGAGGAGGAAAATAGAAAAAAATATTTTGAGCCAAATAGTAGGGAGAAGGGAGGAAGGAAAAGGAAAGCAAGAAATGGAGGGAGGAAAGGAAGGAAGGAAGAAAGAAAGAAAGAAAGAAAGGGGGAAGGGACAGAAACAGAGGAAGGAAGCAAGGAAACTTATGAAAGGGGAGAGTAAGAGAGGAAGGACTGAAGGAAGGGAGGGAGGGAAGAAGGTAGGAAGGAGAAAGAAAAGAAGAAATAGAGGAAGGGAAGGTAAAATAGAGAAAGAAAGAAAGCAAGAAAGAGAGAAAGAAAGAAAGAGAATGAAAGAGAAATAAAAATAGAGAGGGAGAATGAAAGAAATGGAAGGAGGGAAGGAAGGAGAGAAAGCAAAAGAAAGAAAGAAAGAAAGAAAGAGAAAGAAAAAAGAATGAAAGCAAGAGAGCAAAAGAAAGAAAGAAAGAAAGAAAGAAAGAAAGAAAGAAAGAAGCGAGGACGGTCTAACTTGGCAGCGCAAAACCGCAAAGGAAGATTTTGGGGACTTCGGGGTTTGGAGAGTTTTTTGGCACGGGCGCTTATGGGAACGGCTCAAACGAGGAAGACCGTCGGCAGCTGGGAAGCGGGGGCGTCGTTGGAAACAGCAAGCCCCGGGGGTTATGCTGTGAGGAGAGACTCGCGGCAGGATTCCTGGATCCTGAGAAACCCAGGAAGCGGACGATCCTGCGACCGTCTCGTAAGGCTGCAGCCGGGTGGAAATGTGATGGAGGCTGCGGGTTTGTGTGTTTGTGTGTGCGTTGTCCCTTCTGATCCACCCCAGCCCCTGGCAATTGGGCTGGCAAGCAAGAAAGGCAACTTCAAATAAAGGCTCACTGAGCATCTCTCCCTCTCTCTTTCTACCCCTCTTTCTTTCTCTCTCTTCCTTTCTATCTCCTCTTCCTTTATCTCCTCTCTCTCTCCCTCTCTCTTTCTCTCTCTCCCTCTCTTGCTATCTCTTTCTCTCCCCCCTCTCTCCCTCTCTCTTTCTCTCTCTCCCTCTCTTGCTATCTCTTTCTCTCCCCCCTCTCTCCCTCTCTCTTTCTCTCTCTCCCTCTCTCTCTCGGCGGCGGCAAGGTCGTCAGCTGTGAGGTGGAGCTCCAGAACGGAGCACTGACGGCGGCTAGACATGTTGCTAGGCGCCGTAAATGCTGTCCAGCCGCCGCGGTCAGTGCCTCTGTTCCAGAGCTCAGCCTCCGCCTCACAGCTGACCACTCTGCCGCTGCCCCACGGCTACTACCCGCTGCCGCTGCCATCACCCTCCCGCTGCGCGCCGCCCTTCCGCTGCCGCTACCGTCCCACCAGCCCCAAATCGGAGGAGGGGAGGGGAGGGAAAGGAGGAGCCATCCCCGCGGCCGGTGCCCAGCGTCTCCCCGGAGAGCTCCGCCAGCAGCCCCGGCGCATGCCTGCGCACCGAGACGCCTTCGCCCTGCGCCCCGCCGGGCTTGGTCCCCCTGCCCGCCCCCCACTCTGCTCCCCCCCCTCCCCCCCCTCCCTGCCTGCATCTTCGCTCCATAAGACGCCGCTGATTTTTCATCCTACTTTGGGAGGAAAAAAACTGCGTCTTATGGAGCGAAAAATACGGTAATAATAATAATAATAATGATGATGATGATGATGATGATGATGATGATGATGATGGTTGTTTTCTTCTTTTAAGCCAGAAACCTCTTTCTGCATTTTAGCAATCCAAACTAAATTCTTAAGGCCTCCATCGTTCATTTAAAAATATACCGAATATACCTGAAACAGTGATTGTAATTTTTCTGCTGCTGATATAACACGTAAAGTTTTAAACCTCCTGTTTCAGATTTCTAATCCTGCCAGCAATTATGTTAAACTTAATTTTTATTAATCATATGGCTGATATTTCCAATATGTTGAATAAAATAGAAAAGGTGGTGAGAATGCATTCATTCTTACAAATATGCTGGGAGAAATTAATATTCATTTTAGATGATAGCATTTGTGCTATTCTATTTGATCTGTTGCCTGTTGAGTGATTTCTTTCAGCCAATCCCTTATTTTGTGCCATTATTTCCTAACTTTAAGGTATGTCCACCCCATATGGTAGAAGGTACCCTGTTTATACCCACACTTTCAGAATTCAGGCAAACAGTTGGGTACATTTTGGCCAATCTTGCTGGAGGTAGATGCCAACAGTAAAACATCTTGTAAATGTTTTCCCTATAGGTTGACAACATTGTTAATTTATATTTTTTACCCCATAATTTTCCCAATGGTCTAATTCAATACTATATCCAAAATTTCTGGCCCAACCTATTGTTGTCTCTTTCATAGTTTTTCTTCTATTTTGAATCTTAGGAATAGGTTATAAACTTTTGTAACCATTTTCCCCCTTGTCCCTAATAATGTTTTTATCTATTTCTAATTGTTTTCCATAAATACTGTATTGTTCTAATTACCGTATATACTCGAGTATAAGTCGCTCCGACCATAAGTCGAGGTGCCTACTTTTGCCACAAAAAACTGGGAAAATTTATTGACTCCATTATAAGTCGAGGGTGGAAATTGCAGCGGCTACTGGTAACTTATAAAAATGGAAACCAATAAAATTACATCAATTGAGGCATCATTAGATTACATTTTTTAGAATATTTATTTCAAAGAAAACCAGTAAACTAGTTCTGTAAGTTTAAAAGAGAGTAAACAGGTATATGTTCCCCCAAGGCAGGTATAGGCAAAAAAATTGCAAGTACTGTACTTACGTCAATCCCCCACTGCTCCTGCTGGTTTGGGTTAGGGTTAGGATACTTGGCCTCTCCTTGCCTCAAAGAGATACAATTTCCCTCTCTATTTACTATTACTGAACATCCAAAATACAGTGGAACCCCGACATAAGAGCTGCTCTACTTAAGAGCAACTCGAGATAAGAGCTGGGAGGGGAGAGATATTTTTGTTCTACTTACAAGCCCAAATTCGAGATACAAGCGCCAAGGAGCTGTCTCCTGAAGCCGAACGCTAACTTCCGCGTTCGGCTTCAGGAGACAGCTGCGAAGCGGCGCGCGTGTTTTAAAAGGTTGCAGCCGGCCTGGGGGGCTCGGGGGGTGCTTGCAGCCAGCCTGGGGGGCTTGCCAGCACCCCCCCGAGCCCCCCGGGCCGGCTGCAACCTTTTAAAACACGCGCGCGGCTTCGCAGCTGTCTCCTGAAGCTGAACGCGGAAGCTAGCTCTTTTTCTTTCTCTCTTTTACCTTCCCTTCCTCTATTTCTTCTTTTCTTTCTCCTTCCCACCTTCTTCCCTCCCTCCCTCCCTTCACTCATTCCTCTCTTACTCTCCCCTTTCATAAGTTTCCTTGCTTCCTTCCTCTGTTCCTGTCCCTTCCCTCTTTCCTTCCTTCCTTCCCACCCTCCGTCCATTCATTTATCCCATTCCTCTCTTGATCGCTTAAAGCCGATCCCTGGTGCAAAAAGGGTTGGGGACCTCTGTCCTACAGGATTGGGTGGCAGAGAAGTTGAACATATGTAAATTTAAAAGTTTAAGAAAGTTTACAAGTTAAGTGAAAGAAACTTCATTATTCATTTATATGTACATGTACATTTCTTCATTAAAAACTTGTCTTTCTGCATAATTTAGACTAACTTTGTGAGTTTTTTGAGGGCTGGAACCAATTAAAATTATTTACATTAATTCCTATGGGGAAAAGTCGTTCGAGATAAGAGCTGCTCGACTTAAGAGCCCAGGTCAGGAACGAATTAAACTCGTATCTCGAGGTACCACTGTATACTATTTAATTCTATGTATATATGATATATATGTACATACATATTACACACAGGCACACAAAAATATACCATACATTGTTTACTATATAAACTATACCGTATGTATATTTACAGAGAGGGGGGGGAGGGAGCTCTTGTAAAATTACAGGTATATGCGGTACATTCAACCTTACTTACTGTAATAGGAAAAACAAACCCAGAGTCCACTTTCTGCCACACATTTAACCACAACAAGAACATTACACATGCCTTCAGATGTACCAGTACTTCCCTAGCTTGCACATCACTGTTAGAGCTAGGAAATGTCATGGATTGAGTAAAATGTGCTGATTCTCACTGAACAATGCTTTTGTTTAACAACCACAATTTGGGCTCAATTGTGGTCATAGGTCTTTCTTTCTTTCTGTCTGTCTCTCTCCTTCCCTCCTTCTTCCCTCCCCCTTTCTTTTTCTCTCTGCCTATCTTCCTTCCTTTTTCTTTCCTTCTTCTGTCCCTTCCCTCCCTCCTTTCCTTTTTTGTCTGTTTTCCTTCCTTCCTACCTACCATCTTTCTTTGTCTCTCTTCCTTCCTACAATCTTTTTTTCTTTCTTTCTGTCTTCCTTCTTTCCTAACTCCTTCCTTCCCTCCCTCCCTCCTTCCTTGCCGCCCAACTCCAACAGGTCTCTGGGTGGCTCACAACAATCACAACAACTAAAAAGCAATATAAAATGTAACAGCAATACAACAGCATATAGCATAAAATGCATAAATAACCCTTAAAATGCCTTGACACTGGCAATGAGTAAAATGCCAAATGTATAAGACAGGGACTTTAGGACAGAGGAGTGGGGCACCCCTGCTCAGGTGCAGAGCACAAAGCAGGGCTAAGTCTCCAAATGAAAGACGCAGAGAACTACCGTAATTTTCCTGGAAGGCTTGAGCGCAGGTGCTTTTCATTCTAGGAAAACAACTCAGCCTCGCACCCCCTCCCCCCCACGGAAAGACCCATTGACAGGACGCCTGCCGGTGTCTCTTTCGGCTGCAGGGGCCTTGGCAAGGGGCAGGCAGAAAGTGAAGCCCCGGCAAATGGGTAACTGGCAAGGACCACACGCTCCCATCTGCCCGTTACTCTGGCCATTTCAGAGGACAACACCCCCACCCCCCATCGCCCACTCCGGTAATTTTTTATTGGAAAAATCCATTGCTGCAATCCCAAACGTTCATTTTTTAAAAAAGCTGAGAAGCTGAGATTGCATCAAGGAATCCCAGGGCGGGCGGGGGAGGTGCCTCCATGGACATAATCATGCAAGGGGGGGGGGGAAAGCCGGTGAGGTGGGGTGGGGGGTGGATTCTTGCTTCTGTATTCTCGCCTCCCCACCGGCTTTTTTCCTCTCTAGCGCGGTGTTCGAGTGATTGGCTGGCTCCTTTGCTTGTGCACGAAAGGGGAAAAAAGCGGGGTTTTTTTTTTTTGCAAGAATACAGAAGCAGGAATCCACCCCTCCCCACCTCACCGGCCTCTTCTCCCTCTTGCGCGCAAGCAAAGGAGCCAGCCAACCACTCGAATGCCACGCTAGAGAGGAAAAAAGCCGGTGAGGTGGGGTGTGGGGTGGATTCCTGCTTCTGTATTCTCGCCACCACCCCTCCACCTCACCGGCTTTTTCCCCCTCTTGCGCGGCGTTCAAGTTGTTGGCTGGCTCCTTTGCTTGCGCGCAAGAGGGGGGGAAAGCCGGTGAGGTGGGGGGGGGTGGCGAGACTACAGAAGCAAGAATCCACCCCCCCCAATTCACCGCCTTTTTTCCCCTCTCGCGGGCAAGCTACCACAGCCGGGAAGAGGCGATAGCTCCCACACCCGTCCAAGCCAGGCTCTCGCAGGCACCCTCTTGTAGTGACTTGTCAGTCACCCGAGTATAACCCGAGGTCGGGTTTTTCAGCCCATTTTTTGGGCTGAAAAACTCGACTTATACTCGAGTATATACGGTACTTGGATCTGTTGCCTGTTGTATTTCACTTTTCTCTTTACAAAAAAGACCTCTTGGGTATATTCCTGCAAAGACTATTTCTGTTATATGATTCTATATAAGAAACATATATGTTATATGCTTCTTATATGCTGAGTCTTGATTAAAATGCCGTGTTTTTTCTTGTGTGATATTTGAAACACTCCAACCTTCTTGTTGCCCAAGGCTTCTTTCTTTGGCTATCATGCTAGCTTGGTTCCTATAGCAACTTGATTTGGGGGATATTTTTTTCCCCATTTCAGTTTTCCCTTAGCTCCTCAAGTTCTCTTCCCCATAAGTTAAGTACATTGAATCTTCTTCAAGCCGTATCTTGCTAATACACATACAGTATTCGTTTTGATTTTGAACAACATTGAAACAGTTATTCTATGGGACAAAATTTTAATTCAAGAAGCTTGAAAGGAAAATAATTTCAAGGATAAAGTGTGGCCTGTGATTTTCCCAGATACATTTTACATCCTCTGGGCAACTGAAGGAATAGAAGTTGTGAAGAGCAACTTGAACAGCCCAACAGTCAATCCTAATATTCTTCACCACTGATAATAGCAATAGCACTTAGACTTCACAGTGCTTTACAGCTCTCTCTAAGCGTTTTACAGTCAGCATATTACCCCCCAACAATTGAGGTCCTCATTTTACCAACCTCGGAAAGATGGAAGGCTGAGTCAACCTTGAGCCTATGGGACTCAAACTGCCAAATAATCTTACCTGTAGGCTCTGATGTTTCTATGCATTGTATTGATGTATCCAAGTTGAGGATTTGCAAGTTAAAAAGGTTTTAGGAACTGGGGAGTAATATAGTTTCAAATGTGCATCTCTTTGTTTTTGTTTATTTTCTCCAGTGGCGATCAAGCAACAGAGGAACCGTGTGCTAGAACAGGCGAAGCAGAAATAACAACTGTAAGTATTATCTCTTTTTTAGAATATCTTTCTTTCATATCAGGAGGTCACAAAATTGTTTGCTTTTGGTTCAAAAATTGGGACTGCAGAATTTGCTGGCAGTGGAAACATGTCAGTCCCAGTAGGCAAACCAGACCAGAAAATCAACTTTACCTGAAGACCAAAATGATTTCCATAAGATTGGTTATAAGAATCTTGCAAGTTAATGATTCGCTGCTGCTTCTGCTGCTTTTTATATCCCAGTGGATGATGGAGGGGTCCTTTGGAGTCACTTCTAAATATTAATTTGTTTCTCAGAACTTAATAAATCTTTTAGCCCTTTTTGCTTTCTCGACTGTTCTTGCACATTTCTGTCAAAATCACCCTGCTTATGTACAGAAGTAACGCCCTAACAAGTGGTGGCTATCTTCTATTTTCATATAAGGGGGGAATGCAATGAAATGCTATGAAAGTGACACTCTGAAATAATTTTTTTTTAAAAAAGAAAATCTTGGTGACATCATTCATTCACTCACTCGGTTCGGGGGGGTGCTGGCAAGCCCCCCAGGGCGGCTGCGACCTTTTAAAAGAGCCGTGCCGCTTCCCATCTGTCTCCTGAAGCCGAACGCTAAAGCCGAACTTCCGTGTTCGGCTTCAGGAGACAGCTGCGAAGCGGCGCGGGTGTTTTAAAAGGCCGCAGCCGGCCTGGGGGGCTTCCCAGCACCCCCCAAACCCCGAACCCGGAAGTTCAGAAAAAGTTCGGGGTTCGGGGGGGTGCTGGCAAGCCCCCCAGGCCGGCTGCGACCTTTTAAAAGAGCCGCGCCACTTCCCATCTGTCTCCTGAAGCCGAACGCTAAAGCCGAACTTCCGTGTTCGGCTTCAGGAGACAGCTGCGAAGCGGCGCGGGTGTTTTAAAAGGCCGCAGCCGGCCTGGGGGGCTTCCCAGCACCCCCCAAACCCCGAACCCGGAAGTTCAGAAAAAGTTCGGGGTTCGGGGGGGTGCTGGCAAGCCCCCCAGGCCGGCTGCGACCTTTTAAAAGAGCCGCGCCACTTCCCATCTGTCTCCTGAAGCCGAACGCTAAAGCCGAACTTCCGCGTTCGGCTTCGGGAGACAGCTGCGAAGCGGCGTGGGTGTTTTAAAAGGTCGCAGCCAGCCTGGGGGGCTTGCCAGCACCCCCCCGAACCCCGAACTTTTGACGAACTTCCGGGTTCGGGGTTCGGGGGGGGTGCTGGCAAGCCCCCCAGGCCGGCTGCGACCTTTTAAAACACCCGCGCCGCTTCCCAGCTGTCTCCTGACCCCGAACGCTAAAGCCGAACTTCCGCATTTGGCTTTGGGAGACAGCTGCGAAGTGGCGCGGTTGTTTTAAAAGGTCGCAGCTAGCCTGGGGGGCTTGCCAGAACCCCCCGAACCCCGAACCCGGAAGTTCGGCAAAAGTTCGGGGTTCGGGGGGGTGCTGGCAAGCACCCCAGGCCGGCTGCGACCTTTTAAAACACCCACGCTGCTTTGCAGCTGTCTCCCGAAGCCGAACGGGGAAGTTCGGCTTTAGCATTCGGGGTCAGGAGACAGCTGGGAAGCGGCGCGGGTGTTTTAAAAGGTCGCAGCCGGCCTGGGGGGCTTCCCAGCAACCTCCCGAACCGAACCCGGGGTTCAGCAAAATTTTGCCTCTTCTTACGAACTTTGTTCGAGTTACGAACCGGTGTTCGGGAGGCTTCTGGGAAGCCCCGCCGCCCGGCTGTGACCTTTTAAAACAGACGCGCGGCTTCCCAGCAGTCTCCGAACGCCGGTTCGTAACTCGAAAAAAGTTCGTAAGAAGAGGCAACATTTTTCTGAACCCCGGGTTCGTATCACGAGTTGTTCGTAAGACGAGGGGTTCGTATCTTGAGGTACCACAGTAACATATACATATATAAAAATCTAATTAATATACTAAAAAACTTTTAAAAACTCTAATAAGATTTTAAAACATTCATTACCATTCACACAGCAAAACATACTACACTTGTCGACCAGGGGGCTAGGGTTTAATGGCCCCAAGCCTGGTGGCATCAATAGATCCTTAAGCTTTTACGGAAGGCGAGGAGGGTGGGGGCAGTGCGAATCTCCAGAAGGAGCTGATTTAAGGATACATTGTAAGATAAAATACAGGAAATAGTACAAGGGCAGACTAGATGGACCATGAGGTCTTTTTCTGCCGTCAGACTTCTATGTTTCTATGTAACCTCAGTGTCAGGTGCCTTATCCTGCCACCAGATCCACAGAATTCTACAGAGGCAGGTCATGTTGAAGTGGTTCAATCGCCTAGCATGCCTCCTGTGTACAGTCCAAGTCTCACTGGCATAGAACAGGGTAGTTAGCGTTATTGCTTGGTAGACTTTGAGCTTTGTAGCTAGGCTTATTCCACATCGGTTCCACACGTTGGTTATTAGTCTGCCAAATGCAGAGCTTGCCTGCAGTTGACCTCAATATCAATTGTCACTGCACTGGAGAGGGTGCTGCCAAGGCATGTAAATTGGATGTCATTGGGTCTATCATGATACAGGCAGGATCTCTAGAGAGGTCTGGTTGCATTCCTTCTCTGTGCCCTGAGTTTTTGAAGGCTGGGAATTATCAGCTATGCCAAGGTATTTTTTGATTTCCAGAAAAAGCCCATCCTTCGAAGGACAGCCAAAGCAGCTGGGGGGTCTGCCGAAAGCGGAGCAGCCAGAAAATGCCTTGCATGTATAAAAGCAGCCATGAAGAACAAGGCAAAAGAAGGGTTGGCAGCACAGACTTCAGGCCAAGGAGCAGAACGGATATTTGATGGAGGGTTTTTCAGAATTGAATCTCCTGCCAAACCCTTTCCAGGTCAGTCCAGATGCCAGACCACAGCTTTTGTGCAAGAATATATGTACTGTGTTATGACAATTATTGCAGTAGCTACACATTGCTGACTCCGCATGAGTTCCTGGTCATTTAAACATATCCACACCACCATGAAACTATTCATTTTGTTTCACTGTTCAGGTTCTGCAGCATTAAACATTAAAAGCTTTCTGTTTCACTGTTTTTTTCAAGAACATTAATAAGATGCCAAACAGCTTTTTGAGAGCAAATTATGCCATAAAGAAATATTCCATAAGAAATATCACCTCATAGTCCACCTTTCCTGAAACCCACGTGGGGTGGGCAATCCTTAGCCACCTCTACTTAGGACATAAAATATTGGATAAATTGATTGTAGTTGGAGGAAGCAGTTAGGTGACCAAACAATGGCGCTTCACAGATAACATTCTGATTGGATTCAAAATCCAATTGACAACAAGCACAATGCCACAACAACATTGTTGTATGATTATGGCATCCAACAGTATGTAGCCTTCTACATTTTATATCATTTGTCGCCTCCCTAATACATATATTATTTTTTAATATTTTGTTTTATATTGTTTTGGTTACCCACTTTGAGATCCTGGGTATGGATGAAGTATTCCACCCCACCCACTCCCTGGTCTATGATAGTGAATCTAGGTCATGAATCATAGACTTAATGAAGCATAGTGGATGAATACCAGCAGATGATATGGCTCCCCAAATCAACACATACTGTGGAAATGTTACACTGGACCTCAAGCATCTTGCAGAGTGTGCCTCCATTCTTCCTCCATACTTTGGCTCCTTGGTTGCCAAATGAGATGTAAAAGTTTCCACAGTCTGTGTTGATTTGGGGAGCCATGTCATCTGCTGGTATTCGTCCACTGTGCTTTATTAAGTCCAGAGTCAACAGAGCTGTCTACCGGGAGATTTTGGTGCGCTCCATGCTTCCATCCACATGCCAGCTTTATGGGGATGGTGACTTAAATTTTCCAACAGGATTTGGCTCCTGCTTACAGTGCCCAAATCCCCCAAAACCAGGTTCAATGATCATGGGATTACTGTCCTTGATTGGCCAGCAAACTTGCCTGATCTGAACCCCAAAGAGAATCTATGGGGCATTGCCAAGAGAAAGATGAGAGACATGAGACCGAATAATGCAGAAGAGCTTAATGCTACTATTGAAGCATCCTGGTCTTCCATAATACCTCAACAGTGCCACAGGATGATAGCTTCCATACCACGCCGCATTGAGACAGTACTTGCTACGAAAGGTCCCAAACACATGCATGCTTATACCTTTTGGAGGTCTGATACAGTGTTCCCTCTAATTTTTTGGGGTGTGGGCGGAAAAGTATAGTGTCTGAGCGGCAGTCCCTTCAGGACTGGGCGGCACAGAAATAATAAACAAACAAACAAACAAACAAACAAACAAACAAACAAACAAACAAAAAAGCCACCCTGTTTTGCCTCACAGAACTTCAAAATAAAATACTGTACTGTGTCTATAACAGTGAGCTCATAATAGGGCAACTCTATGACTATCAAAATGCCACTTAAATAGTTGAGCTAGTTTCAAACTAGATTTTGATTTTCTTTCTCTCTTCCTTACTCCCATTCTTTTTCTTTCTCTTTTCATTCCTCTCTTTTTTCTATCTGTTTCTCTCTCTTCCTCTCTTCCTCTCTCTCTCCTTCCCTCTCATTCTTTCCCTCTCGGCTTCAGGGCAGGTTTGGAAAATTCTGAGTTGATGATGATTTTTAAGTGAGCGATTGCTCACTGCTCAGCTTAGAGGGAACTATGGTCTGATACCATTCTGTGCGCAATCCTTGTTTTATTGATCGTATGTAATATTCTAATTTTCTGAGAATGGGGGATTTGGGGTTTTCATGAGCTGTAAACCATAATCGTCACAATTATGACAAATCATGGCTTGAAATACCTTGCTTTGCATGTAATGAGTCTCTCTCATATATTAAGTTTCATCTTTTAAGTTGCATTACTGAACTAAATGAACGTTTGCATGATATTCTAATTTTTCAAGTTTCACCTGTACTATAGGTCAAATCTGCTAAAACTTTTCAGTGTCTCAATAGAGCATAAAATGTGAGGAAAACCTTTGAGGATGACTTAATCATATTTCAAGCATTTGGCATCCTTCTCCCCCATATTTTCTGTAGATGTGGGGCTCAGAATCCAAAATTTGTCACAGATAACATATTAATATTATACAACATTCAGTTCTTCAATTGCTTATTCATCTATTGCCTACAGGTGTGGCTCCTAAATCAACTGTCAAGATTTCCCAGTATACGACTCCAAGATCTGCCAATAAGGCTTTGCTTCAGAATTGTAGAGAGATCTGTATTTTAAAGCAAGGCACATCAAGTATGTCCAAAGCCGTTCCACCTTTTCCAGATCCCAAAGTATTTCCAGATCCTGCTAGTACTGATTACATTGGCTCCACATCTGAACAAAGGTATGCAACTAAACTGGCCCTTTGCTTTGGGCGGTGCAGGAATAACGACCCTTTTGGGGAGATCCAGTGGAGCCTCACAGCACTATAATAGCTTTTGGGTTGCGTGAAAAATCATGGGGTTTTTCACAGCAAAATATTTCTTCAGCATTCAGTGTACAGAACATAATTCTTGCATAAGGAGCTGGGGCTTTGGAGCAAATCTTGTATGCCACCCCGAGTCTTCGGAGAGGGGCAGCATACAAATCTAAATAATAATAATAATAATAATAATAATAATGATGATGATGATGATGATGATGATGATGATGATGGTTGTTTTCTTCTTTTAAGCCAGAAACCTCTTTCTGCATTTTAGCAATCCAAACTAAATTCTTAAGGCCTCCATCGTTCATTTAAAAATATACCGAATGTACCTGAAACAGTGATTGTAATTTTTCTGCTGCTGATATATAACACGTAAAGTTTTAAACCTCCTGTTTCAGATTTCTAATCCTGCCAGCAATTATGTTAAACTTAATTTTTATTAATCATATGGCTGATATTTCCAATATGTTGAATAAAATAGAAATGGTGGTGAGAATGCATTCATTCTTACAAATATGCTGGGAGAAAATAATATTCATTTTAGATGATAGCATTTGTGCTATCCTATTTGATCTGTTGCCTGTTGAGTGATTTCTTTCAGCCAATCCCTTATTTTGTGCCATTATTTCCTAACTTTAAGGTATGTCCACCCCATATGGTAGAAGGTACCCTGTTTATACCCACACTTTCAGAATTCAGGCAAACAGTTGGGTACATTTTGGCCAATCTTGCTGGAGGTAGATACCAACAGTAAAACATCTTGTAAATGTTTTCCCTATAGGTTGACAACATTGTTAATTTATATTTTTTACCCCATAATTTTCCCAATGGTCTAATTCAATACTATATCCAAAATTTCTGGCCCAACTTATTGTTGTCTCTTTCATAGTTTTTCTTCCATTTTGAATCTTAGGAATAGGTTATAAACTTTTGTAACCATTTTCCCCCTTGTCCCTAATAATGTTTTTATCTATTTCTAATTGTTTTCCATAAATACTGTATTCTTCTAATTACCGTATATACTCGAGTATAAGTCGCTCCGACCATAAGTCGAGGTGCCTACTTTTGCCACAAAAAACTGGGAAAATTTATTGACTCCATTATAAGTCGAGGGTGGAAATTGCAGCGGCTACTGGTAACTTATAAAAATGGAAACCAATAAAATTACATCAATTGAGGCATCATTAGATTACATTTTTTAGAATATTTATTTCAAAGAAAACCAGTAAACTAGTTCTGTAAGTTTAAAAGAGGGTAAACAGGTATATGTTCCCCCAAGGCAGGTATAGGCAAAAAAATTGCAAGTACTGTCAATCCCCCACTGCTCCTGCTGGTTTGGGTTAGGGTTAGGATACTTGGCCTCTCCTTGCCTCAAAGAGATACAATTTCCCTCTCTATTTACTATTACTGAACATCCAAAATATACTATTTAATTCTATGTATATATGCCATATGTGTACATACATATTACACACAGGCACACAAAAATATACCATACATTGTTTACTATATAAACTATACCGTATGTATATTTACAGAGAGGGGGGGGGAGGGAGCTCTTGTAAAATTACAGGTATATGCGGTACATTCAACCTTACTTACTGTAATAGGAAAAACAAACCCAGAGTCCACTTTCTGCCACACATTTAACCACAACAAGAACATTACACATGCCTTCAGATGTACCAGTTCTTCCCTAGCTTGCACATCACTGTTAGAGCTAGGAAATGTCATGGATTGAGTAAAATGTGCTGATTCTCACTGAACAATGCTTTTGTTTAACAACCACAATTTGGGCTCAATTGTGGTCATAGGTCTTTCTTTCTTTCTGTCTGTCTGTCTCTCTCCTTCCCTCCTTCTTCCCTCCCCCTTTCTTTTTCTCTCTGCCTATCTTCCTTCCTTTTTCTTTCCTTCTTATGTCCCTTCCCTCCCTCCTTTCCTTTTTTGTCTGTTTTCCTTCCTTCCTACCTACCATCTTTCTTTGTCTCTCTTCCTTCCTACAATCTTTTTTTCTTTCTTTCTGTCTTCCTTCTTTCCTAACTCCTTCCTTCCCTCCCTCCTTCCTTGCCGCCCAACTCTAACAGGTCTCTGGGTGGCTCACAACAATCACAACAACTAAAAAGCAATATAAAATGTAACAACAATACAACAGCATATAGCATAAAATGCATAAATAACCCTTAAAATGCCTTGACACTGGCAATGAGTAAAATGCCAAGTGTATAAGACAAGGACTTTAGGACAGAGGAGGGGGGCACCCCTGCTCAGGTGCAGAGCACAAAGCAGGGCTAAGTCTCCAAATGAAAGATGCAGAGAACTACCGTAATTTTCCTGGAAGGCTTGAGCGCCAGTGCTTTTCATTCTAGGAAAACAACTCAGCCTCGCACCCTCTCCCCCCCACGGAAAGACCCATTGACAGGATGCCTGCCGGTGTCTCTTTCGGCTGCATCCACGGTTTACGTCACGCTCCCTTTAGCCTTCTGGGAGTCGTAGTGTCTCTTCGGGCAGAGCGGCTGAGCCCGCCTTCTCGAAAAGACTACAACTTCCAAGAGGCACGGGAGGAAAGTGTGGGTGAAGGGGGCGGCCGGCCGTGGAGTTGGTCATGGGAATAGTAGTATGAAAAGGCAGCCGAGTCAGCAAAATAAAGGCGAGTGAGTGAGGGAAGGGAATGTCGGGAGGGAATGGCTCGCTGCTTTTCCACCCAGCCAGCCCCTTCCCACTGAGGTCACGGAACAAAACAAGGGGGTTTATGCAGTCTGGCAAATGTTTTTCACCTGGCAGGGGCCTTGGCAAGAGGCAGGCAGAAAGTGAAGTCCCGGCAGATGGGTAACTGGCAAGGACCACACGCCTTTTTTCCCCTCTCGCGGGCAAGCTACCACACGCCTTTTTTCCCCTCTCGCGGGCAAGCTACCTCAGCCGGGAAGAGGCGATAGCTCCCTCACCCGTCCAAGCCAGGCTCTCGCGGGTGCCCTCTTGTAGTGACTTGTCGGTCACCCGAGTATAACCCGAGGTCGGGTTTTTCAGCCCATTTTTTGGGCTGAAAAACTCGACTTATACTCGAGTATATACGGTACTTGGATTTGTTTCCTGTTGTATTTCACTTTTCTCTTTACAAAAAAGACCTCTTGGGTATATTCCTGCAAAGACTATTTCTGTTATATGCTTCTATATAAGAAACATATATGTTATATGCTTCTGATATGCTGAGTCTTGATTAAAATGCCGTGTTTTTTCTTGTGTGATATTTGAAACACTCCAACCTTCTTGTTGCCCAAGGCTTCTTTCTTTGGCTATCATGCTAGCTTGGTTCCTATAGCAACTTGATTTGGGGGATTTTTTTCCCCCATTTCAGTTTTCCCTTAGCTCCCCAAGTTCTCTTCCCCATAAGTTAAGTACATTGAATCTTCTTCAAGCCGTATCTTGCTAATACACATACGGTATTCGTTTTGATTTTGAACAACATTGAAACAGTTATTCTATGGGACAAAATTTTAATTCAAGAAGCTTGAAAGGAAAATAATTTCAAGGATAAAGTGTGGCCTGTGATTTTCCCAGATACATTTTACATCCTCTGGGCAACTAAAGGAATAGAAGTTGTGAAGAGCAACTTGAACAGCCCAACAGTCAATCCTAATATTCTTCACCACTGATAATAGCAATAGCACTTAGACTTCACAGTGCTTTACAGCTCTCTCTAAGCGTTTTACAGTCAGCATATTACCCCCCAACAATTGGGCTCCTCATTTTACCAACCTCGGAAAGATGGAAGGCTGAGTCAACCTTGAGCCTATGGGACTCAAACTGCCAAATAGTCTTACCTGTAGGCTGTGATGTTTCTATGCATTGTATTGATGTATCCAAGTTGAGGATTTGCAAGTTAAAAAGGTTTTAGGAACTGGGGAGTAATATAGTTTCAAATGTGCATCTCTTTGTTTTTGTTTATTTTCTCCAGTGGCGATCAAGCAACAGAGGAACCGTGTGCTAGAACAGGCGAAGCAGAAATAACAACTGTAAGTATTATCTCTTTTTTAGAATATCTTTCTTTCATATCAGGAGGTCACAAAATTGTTTGTTTTTGGTTCAAAAATTGGGACTGCAGAATTTGCTGGCAGTGGAAACATGTCAGTCCCTGTAGGCAAACCAGACCAGAAAATCAACTTTACCTGACGACCAAAATGATTTCCATAAGATTGGTTATAAGAATCTTGCAAGTCAATGATTTGCTTCTGCTTCTGCTGCTTTTTATATCCCAGTGGATGATGGAGGGGTCCTTTGGAGCCACTTCTATTTTTATTTTTTATTTTTCTGCAAAGGCTTGTACTTTATAATGGTGTTTTTTTAATTTGTAATCCTTGTATTTCTTTTTTTTTTTATAATTTTTTTTATTAATTTTCATAAAACAGACAGACTCACATACAAACAATAAACATAAAGTGGGGGTGTATTTCCCCCGCTTCTTTTGAAAGTATACATTCAAATATAGAAAAAGAATACATAGTTGAATATATGTTAACTATTAAAAAAAAAAAGAAATTTTTTTTTAGTAAATTTAAGTTAAAGTTTTACAAATCTTGAATGCGATGTAAATATAAGATAAGGTTAGTGTAACATAATCATCAAAAAATACCTTTGGTATAATCCTAATTACTATGGTAAAATAACATCAAACAATCAAACCAAAACATTTAAGCTAATTTCAACTATTATGCATCAAAAATCTTAATGTGCTACTTATACACTACTATGTCATAGTCATCAAAAAATACATTTGAACTAGTATTAATATTGTTATCACCTAGATAAAAACAAATGAAGAAAGTTAACTAAGAGTAAATATATATGTCTTATTTTTTCTTATCTATCCATTTATAAAGATTGTTCCATGTTTCATAAAATTTAGTATCTTCTTGATCGTTTAATCTTCTTGTCATCATATCCATTTCAGCGCAATCTAGTATTTTGGCTATAACCTCTTCTTCCTTGGGATTTCCTCCCCTTTCCAATTTTGCGCATATATTATTCTAGCCGCAGTTAATATATGTATAATTAAATATAGAATTTCTTTCTTGTAGGTCTGATTTGTAACACCTAGTAAATAAAATTCCGGGGTATTATCTATATCTTGCTTTATTATTTCTTTTAATATTTTCTCAATCATCTTCCAATATATTTTAGCTTTGCCACATGTCCACCATTGATGGTAATAGGTTCCTATATCCTTCTTACATTTCCAGCATAATGGAGATGTTTTGGGAAACATTTTTGCTATCCTATTTGGTGGGAGGTGCCATCTATAAAACATTTTAATTTGGTTTTCTTTCAATGAAACTGATTTGGTCATTTTCCAGTTATTAATCCACACTTCCTCCCATGTATCTATGTCTATTTCCTTGCCAATATTTCTACACCATCTTATCATAGTATCTTTTAAAGTCAACTCTATATTTTTATGAGCGATGAGAAGTTTATATATTTTCCCTATCATTTTTGTTGAATTGGTGGTAATTAAATTACTTAAAAGGTTCTTACTTTTATTAAAAATATAAAGAGTTTTATCCTTCTGATATCTAGATCGGATCTGGGCATAGTGCCACCAATCTATTATTATCCCTTCTTCTTGTAATTCAATTCTAGATTTAAGCTTCATCTGATCATTTAGTAATTCTTTATATCTATGAGTTATTTTCTTGTCCTTTATAGACTTTGGATGCGTTATTGCTTCTAGGGGGGCTAACCATTCTGGAATATTTAAAAAGTGGTTTTTCTTTATATCTTTCCAGACTTCTAGTAAATACTTCCTTAATGTGTGCCTTTTAAAATATGAATGGTTTTTGTCCTTATCATACCATATAAATGCGTGCCATCCAAGCATTAAATCGTGTCCTTCTAAATTAAGTATTCTTTTGTTGTCTAGAATTATCCACTCTCTGAGCCATGTTAATGCAGCGGCCTGATAATATAGTTTCCAATTTGGAAGGCCAAATCCTCCTCTTTCTTTGATATCTTCTAAGCAGTTCATTTTTATCCGTGCTTTTTTCCCTTGCCATATAAATTTTTTAACTAAATTTGTTAAAGTTTTTAAAAAAATTCCCCCTGGATTTATTGGTATTACCTGAAAGAGAAATAAAACCTTGGGTAAAATGTTCATCTTAATTGTTGCAATTCTTCCTAAGAAAGATATTTTCAGATTATTCCACATTACTAAATCTTTTTTAATTTCCGCTAATAATTTTGTATAATTATCATTTTTTAATGTTATTGTTTTCGCTGTTAGATTTATTCCTAAGTATTTTACTTTCTTTACAGTCTTTATTCCAGAGATACTTTCTAGTTTAGTTTCTTGTGTTTTATTCATATTTTTGGTCAAAAAATGTGTTTTGCTTTTATTTATCTTTAAACCTGCTACCTTTCCATATTGTTCAATGGCTTGCAATAAAGTAGGGGCTGTTATTATCGGTTCTTCAATTATGAACATTAGATCATCTGCAAAAGCTTGGACTTTGTAGGTTTCGTCTCCTGCAGTTAAACCTTTTATTTTAGGGTCCGCTCTTATTTTAATTAATAAAGTTTCAAGAGTCATGATAAATAACAATGGTGATATAGGACAGCCTTGGCGAACTCCCTTATTTATATCAAGTGTTGGTAGTTGGTTATTATTCAATATTATGTTCGTTGTTTGTTTTGAGTAAATAGTATCTATTAAATTAACGAATTTTGGGCCAAATCTCATTTTATTTAATTGCATTTTTATAAATATCCAATTAACATTGTCAAAGGCCTTTTGGGCATCTAGAAACATTAAAGATGCCATCTTATCTGGATATTGTTCATAGTATTCTAATGTATTTATTACTGTTCTAAGATTATTTTTAATTTGTCTCCCTGGTAGAAACCCATTTTGGTCTTGGTGTATTATTCCATTTATTACTCTTTTGAGTCTCTCTGCGTAAATGGCAATAAATATCTTATAATCTACATTTAATAATGATATAGGCCTGTAATTTTTAATTTTTTCTGGATCTGTGCCCTGTTTATGTATTAAAGTGGTCAGTGATTCTGACCAAGATTTGGGGATTTTACCTTCAAGTCTACATAGATTGAAGGTTTCTAACATATGGTTTCTAATTGTTTCATTTTCTATCTTATACCATTCTGCGGGTATGGCATCTGGGCCTGTGGCCTTATTGCTTTTCTGTTTTTTAATTGTTATTAGGAGTTCTTCCATTGTTATTGGTCCATCCATGGTGGCCTGTTGGTCTTCTGTTATTTGTGGTAATTTTGAAGCGTTTAAGTATTTAAAAACTTCATCTTCGGTAACATGATCTTTGGCATATAACTCTTTATAAAAGTTATACACAATGTCTAAATATTAATTTGTTTCTCAGAACTTAATAAATCTTTTAGCCCTTTTTGCTTTCTCGACTGTTCGTGCACATTTCTGTCAAAATCACCCTGCTTATGTACAGAACTAACACCCTAACAAGTGGTGGCTATCTTCTATTTTCATATAAGGGGGGAATGCAATGAAATGCTATGAAAGTGAAACTCTGAAATACTTTTTTTTTTTAAAAGAAAATCTTGGTGACATCATTCATTCACTCACTCGGTTCGGGGGGGTGCTGGCAAGCTCCCCAGGCCTGCTGCGACCTTTTAAAAGAGCCGTGCCGCTTCCCATCTGTCTCCTGAAGCCGAACGCTAAAGCCGAACTTCCGCGTTCGGCTTCCGGAGACAGCTGCGAAGCGGCGTGGGTGTTTTAAAAGGTCGCAGCTGGCCTGGGGGGCTTGCCAGCACCCCCCCGAATCCCGAACCCGGAAGTTCAGAAAAAGTTCGGGGTTCGGGGGGGGTGCTGGCAAGCCCCCCAGGCCGGCTGCGACCTTTTAAAACACCCGCGCCGCTTCCCAGCTGTCTCCTGACCCCGAACGCTAAAGCCGAACTTCCGCATTTGGCTTTGGGAGACAGCTGCGAAGTGGCGCGGTTGTTTTAAAAGGTCGCAGCTAGCCTGGGGGGCTTGCCAGAACCCCCCGAACCCCGAACCCGGAAGTTCGGCAAAAGTTCGGGGTTCGGGGGGGTGCTGGCAAGCACCCCAGGCCGGCTGCGACCTTTTAAAACACCCACGCTGCTTTGCAGCTGTCTCCCGAAGCCGAACGGGGAAGTTCGGCTTTAGCATTCGGGGTCAGGAGACAGCTGGGAAGCGGCGCGGGTGTTTTAAAAGGTCGCAGCCGGCCTGGGGGGCTTCCCAGCAACCTCCCGAACCGAACCCGGGGTTCAGCAAAATTTTGCCTCTTCTTACGAACTTTGTTCGAGTTACGAACCGGTGTTCGGGAGGCTTCTGGGAAGCCCCGCCGCCCGGCTGTGACCTTTTAAAACAGACGCGCGGCTTCCCAGCAGTCTCCGAACGCCGGTTCGTAACTCGAAAAAAGTTCGTAAGAAGAGGCAACATTTTTCTGAACCCCGGGTTCGTATCACGAGTTGTTCGTAAGACGAGGGGTTCGTATCTTGAGGTACCACTGTACCATATACATATCTAAAAATCTAATTAATATACTAAAAAACTTTTAAAAACTCTAATAAGATTTTAAAACATTCATTACCATTCACACAGCAAAACATACTACACTTGTCGACCAGGGGGCTAGGGTTTAATGGCCCCAAGCCTGGTGGCATCAATAGATCCTTAAGCTTTTACGGAAGGCGAGGAGGGTGGGGGCAGTGCGAATCTCCAGAAGGAGCTGATTTAAGGATACATTGTAAGATAAAATACAGGAAATAGTACAAGGGCAGACTAGATGGACCATGAGGTCTTTTTCTGCCGTCAGACTTCTATGTTTCTATGTAACCTCAGTGTCAGGTGCCTTATCCTGCCACCAGATCCACAGAATTCTACAGAGGCAGGTCATGTTGAAGTGGTTCAATCGCCTAGCATGCCTCCTGTGTACAGTCCAAGTCTCACTGGCATAGAACAGGGTAGTTAGCGTTATTGCTTGGTAGACTTTGAGCTTTGTAGCTAGGCTTATTCCACATCGGTTCCACACGTTGGTTATTAGTCTGCCAAATGCAGAGCTTGCCTGCAGTTGACCTCAATATCAATTGTCACTGCACTGGAGAGGGTGCTGCCAAGGCATGTAAATTGGATGTCATTGGGTCTATCATGATACAGGCAGGATCTCTAGAGAGGTCTGGTTGCATTCCTTCTCTGTGCCCTGAGTTTTTGAAGGCTGGGAATTATCAGCTATGCCAAGGTATTTTTTGATTTCCAGAAAAAGCCCATCCTTCGAAGGACAGCCAAAGCAGCTGGGGGGTCTGCCGAAAGCGGAGCAGCCAGAAAATGCCTTGCATGTATAAAAGCAGCCATGAAGAACAAGGCAAAAGAAGGGTTGGCAGCACAGACTTCAGGCCAAGGAGCAGAACGGATATTTGATGGAGGGTTTTTCAGAATTGAATCTCCTGCCAAACCCTTTCCAGGTCAGTCCAGATGCCAGACCACAGCTTTTGTGCAAGAATATATGTACTGTGTTATGACAATTATTGCAGTAGCTACACATTGCTGACTCCGCATGAGTTCCTGGTCATTTAAACATATCCACACCACCATGAAACTATTCATTTTGTTTCACTGTTCAGGTTCTGCAGCATTAAACATTAAAAGCTTTCTGTTTCACTGTTTTTTTCAAGAACATTAATAAGATGCCAAACAGCTTTTTGAGAGCAAATTATGCCATAAAGAAATATTCCATAAGAAATATCACCTCATAGTCCACCTTTCCTGAAACCCACGTGGGGTGGGCAATCCTTAGCCACCTCTACTTAGGACATAAAATATTGGATAAATTGATTGTAGTTGGAGGAAGCAGTTAGGTGACCAAACAATGGCGCTTCACAGATAACATTCTGATTGGATTCAAAATCCAATTGACAACAAGCACAATGCCACAACAACATTGTTGTATGATTATGGCATCCAACAGTATGTAGCCTTCTACATTTTATATCATTTGTCGCCTCCCTAATACATATATTATTTTTTAATATTTTGTTTTATATTGTTTTGGTTACCCACTTTGAGATCCTGGGTATGGATGAAGTATTCCACCCCACCCACTCCCTGGTCTATGATAGTGAATCTAGGTCATGAATCATAGACTTAATGAAGCATAGTGGATGAATACCAGCAGATGATATGGCTCCCCAAATCAACACATACTGTGGAAATGTTACACTGGACCTCAAGCATCTTGCAGAGTGTGCCTCCATTCTTCCTCCATACTTTGGCTCCTTGGTTGCCAAATGAGATGTAAAAGTTTCCACAGTCTGTGTTGATTTGGGGAGCCATGTCATCTGCTGGTATTCGTCCACTGTGCTTTATTAAGTCCAGAGTCAACAGAGCTGTCTACCGGGAGATTTTGGTGCGCTCCATGCTTCCATCCACATGCCAGCTTTATGGGGATGGTGACTTAAATTTTCCAACAGGATTTGGCTCCTGCTTACAGTGCCCAAATCCCCCAAAACCAGGTTCAATGATCATGGGATTACTGTCCTTGATTGGCCAGCAAACTTGCCTGATCTGAACCCCAAAGAGAATCTATGGGGCATTGCCAAGAGAAAGATGAGAGACATGAGACCGAATAATGCAGAAGAGCTTAATGCTACTATTGAAGCATCCTGGTCTTCCATAATACCTCAACAGTGCCACAGGATGATAGCTTCCATACCACGCCGCATTGAGACAGTACTTGCTACGAAAGGTCCCAAACACATGCATGCTTATACCTTTTGGAGGTCTGATACAGTGTTCCCTCTAATTTTTTGGGGTGTGGGCGGAAAAGTATAGTGTCTGAGCGGCAGTCCCTTCAGGACTGGGCGGCACAGAAATAATAAATAAACAAACAAACAAACAAACAAACAAACAAACAAACAAACAAAAAAGCCACCCTGTTTTGCCTCACAGAACTTCAAAATAAAATACTGTACTGTGTCTATAACAGTGAGCTCATAATAGGGCAACTCTATGACTATCAAAATGCCACTTAAATAGTTGAGCTAGTTTCAAACTAGATTTTGATTTTCTTTCTCTCTTCCTTACTCCCATTCTTTTTCTTTCTCTTTTCATTCCTCTCTTTTTTCTATCTGTTTCTCTCTCTTCCTCTCTTCCTCTCTCTCTCCTTCCCTCTCATTCTTTCCCTCTCGGCTTCAGGGCAGGTTTGGAAAATTCTGAGTTGATGATGATTTTTAAGTGAGCGATTGCTCACTGCTCAGCTTAGAGGGAACTATGGTCTGATACCATTCTGTGCGCAATCCTTGTTTTATTGATCGTATGTAATATTCTAATTTTCTGAGAATGGGGGATTTGGGGTTTTCATGAGCTGTAAACCATAATCGTCACAATTATGACAAATCATGGCTTGAAATACCTTGCTTTGCATGTAATGAGTCTCTCTCATATATTAAGTTTCATCTTTTAAGTTGCATTACTGAACTAAATGAACGTTTGCATGATATTCTAATTTTTCAAGTTTCACCTGTACTATAGGTCAAATCTGCTAAAACTTTTCAGTGTCTCAATAGAGCATAAAATGTGAGGAAAACCTTTGAGGATGACTTAATCATATTTCAAGCATTTGGCATCCTTCTCCCCCATATTTTCTGTAGATGTGGGGCTCAGAATCCAAAATTTGTCACAGATAACATATTAATATTATACAACATTCAGTTCTTCAATTGCTTATTCATCTATTGCCTACAGGTGTGGCTCCTAAATCAACTGTCAAGATTTCCCAGTATACGACTCCAAGATCTGCCAATAAGGCTTTGCTTCAGAATTGTAGAGAGATCTGTATTTTAAAGCAAGGCACATCAAGTATGTCCAAAGCCGTTCCACCTTTTCCAGATCCCAAAGTATTTCCAGATCCTGCTAGTACTGATTACATTGGCTCCACATCTGAACAAAGGTATGCAACTAAACTGGCCCTTTGCTTTGGGCGGTGCAGGAATAACGACCCTTTTGGGGAGATCCAGCACTATAATAGCTTTTGGGTTGCGTGAAAAATCATGGGGTTTTTCACAGCAAAATATTTCTTCAGCATTCAGTGTACAGAACATAATTCTTGCATAAGGAGCTGGGGCTTTGGAGCAAATCTTGTATGCCACCCCGAGTCTTCGGAGAGGGGCAGCATACAAATCTAAATAATAATAATAATAATAATAATAATAATAATGATGATGATGATGATGATGATGATGATGGTTGTTTTCTTCTTTTAAGCCAGAAACCTCTTTCTGCATTTTAGCAATCCAAACTAAATTCTTAAGGCCTCCATCGTTCATTTAAAAATATACCGAATGTACCTGAAACAGTGATTGTAATTTTTCTGCTGCTGATATATAACACGTAAAGTTTTAAACCTCCTGTTTCAGATTTCTAATCCTGCCAGCAATTATGTTAAACTTAATTTTTATTAATCATATGGCTGATATTTCCAATATGTTGAATAAAATAGAAATGGTGGTGAGAATGCATTCATTCTTACAAATATGCTGGGAGAAAATAATATTCATTTTAGATGATAGCATTTGTGCTATCCTATTTGATCTGTTGCCTGTTGAGTGATTTCTTTCAGCCAATCCCTTATTTTGTGCCATTATTTCCTAACTTTAAGGTATGTCCACCCCATATGGTAGAAGGTACCCTGTTTATACCCACACTTTCAGAATTCAGGCAAACAGTTGGGTACATTTTGGCCAATCTTGCTGGAGGTAGATACCAACAGTAAAACATCTTGTAAATGTTTTCCCTATAGGTTGACAACATTGTTAATTTATATTTTTTACCCCATAATTTTCCCAATGGTCTAATTCAATACTATATCCAAAATTTCTGGCCCAACTTATTGTTGTCTCTTTCATAGTTTTTCTTCCATTTTGAATCTTAGGAATAGGTTATAAACTTTTGTAACCATTTTCCCCCTTGTCCCTAATAATGTTTTTATCTATTTCTAATTGTTTTCCATAAATACTGTATTCTTCTAATTACCGTATATACTCGAGTATAAGTCGCTCCGACCATAAGTCGAGGTGCCTACTTTTGCCACAAAAAACTGGGAAAATTTATTGACTCCATTATAAGTCGAGGGTGGAAATTGCAGCGGCTACTGGTAACTTATAAAAATGGAAACCAATAAAATTACATCAATTGAGGCATCATTAGATTACATTTTTTAGAATATTTATTTCAAAGAAAACCAGTAAACTAGTTCTGTAAGTTTAAAAGAGGGTAAACAGGTATATGTTCCCCCAAGGCAGGTATAGGCAAAAAAATTGCAAGTACTGTCAATCCCCCACTGCTCCTGCTGGTTTGGGTTAGGGTTAGGATACTTGGCCTCTCCTTGCCTCAAAGAGATACAATTTCCCTCTCTATTTACTATTACTGAACATCCAAAATATACTATTTAATTCTATGTATATATGCCATATGTGTACATACATATTACACACAGGCACACAAAAATATACCATACATTGTTTACTATATAAACTATACCGTATGTATATTTACAGAGAGGGGGGGGAGGGAGCTCTTGTAAAATTACAGGTATATGCGGTACATTCAACCTTACTTACTGTAATAGGAAAAACAAACCCAGAGTCCACTTTCTGCCACACATTTAACCACAACAAGAACATTACACATGCCTTCAGATGTACCAGTTCTTCCCTAGCTTGCACATCACTGTTAGAGCTAGGAAATGTCATGGATTGAGTAAAATGTGCTGATTCTCACTGAACAATGCTTTTGTTTAACAACCACAATTTGGGCTCAATTGTGGTCATAGGTCTTTCTTTCTTTCTGTCTGTCTGTCTCTCTCCTTCCCTCCTTCTTCCCTCCCCCTTTCTTTTTCTCTCTGCCTATCTTCCTTCCTTTTTCTTTCCTTCTTATGTCCCTTCCCTCCCTCCTTTCCTTTTTTGTCTGTTTTCCTTCCTTCCTTCCTACCTACCATCTTTCTTTGTCTCTCTTCCTTCCTACAATCTTTTTTTCTTTCTTTCTGTCTTCCTTCTTTCCTAACTCCTTCCTTCCCTCCCTCCTTCCTTGCCGCCCAACTCTAACAGGTCTCTGGGTGGCTCACAACAATCACAACAACTAAAAAGCAATATAAAATGTAACAACAATACAACAGCATATAGCATAAAATGCATAAATAACCCTTAAAATGCCTTGACACTGGCAATGAGTAAAATGCCAAGTGTATAAGACAAGGACTTTAGGACAGAGGAGGGGGGCACCCCTGCTCAGGTGCAGAGCACAAAGCAGGGCTAAGTCTCCAAATGAAAGATGCAGAGAACTACCGTAATTTTCCTGGAAGGCTTGAGCGCCAGTGCTTTTCATTCTAGGAAAACAACTCAGCCTCGCACCCTCTCCCCCCCACGGAAAGACCCATTGACAGGATGCCTGCCGGTGTCTCTTTCGGCTGCATCCACGGTTTACGTCACGCTCCCTTTAGCCTTCTGGGAGTCGTAGTGTCTCTTCGGGCAGAGCGGCTGAGCCCGCCTTCTCGAAAAGACTACAACTTCCAAGAGGCACGGGAGGAAAGTGTGGGTGAAGGGGGCGGCCGGCCGTGGAGTTGGTCATGGGAATAGTAGTATGAAAAGGCAGCCGAGTCAGCAAAATAAAGGCGAGTGAGTGAGGGAAGGGAATGTCGGGAGGGAATGGCTCGCTGCTTTTCCACCCAGCCAGCCCCTTCCCACTGAGGTCACGGAACAAAACAAGGGGGTTTATGCAGTCTGGCAAATGTTTTTCACCTGGCAGGGGCCTTGGCAAGAGGCAGGCAGAAAGTGAAGTCCCGGCAGATGGGTAACTGGCAAGGACCACACGCCTTTTTTCCCCTCTCGCGGGCAAGCTACCACACGCCTTTTTCCCCCTCTCGCGGGCAAGCTACCTCAGCCGGGAAGAGGCGATAGCTCCCTCACCCGTCCAAGCCAGGCTCTCGCGGGTGCCCTCTTGTAGTGACTTGTCGGTCACCCGAGTATAACCCGAGGTCGGGTTTTTCAGCCCATTTTTTGGGCTGAAAAACTCGACTTATACTCGAGTATATACGGTACTTGGATTTGTTTCCTGTTGTATTTCACTTTTCTCTTTACAAAAAAGACCTCTTGGGTATATTCCTGCAAAGACTATTTCTGTTATATGCTTCTATATAAGAAACATATATGTTATATGCTTCTGATATGCTGAGTCTTGATTAAAATGCCGTGTTTTTTCTTGTGTGATATTTGAAACACTCCAACCTTCTTGTTGCCCAAGGCTTCTTTCTTTGGCTATCATGCTAGCTTGGTTCCTATAGCAACTTGATTTGGGGGATTTTTTTCCCCCATTTCAGTTTTCCCTTAGCTCCCCAAGTTCTCTTCCCCATAAGTTAAGTACATTGAATCTTCTTCAAGCCGTATCTTGCTAATACACATACGGTATTCGTTTTGATTTTGAACAACATTGAAACAGTTATTCTATGGGACAAAATTTTAATTCAAGAAGCTTGAAAGGAAAATAATTTCAAGGATAAAGTGTGGCCTGTGATTTTCCCAGATACATTTTACATCCTCTGGGCAACTAAAGGAATAGAAGTTGTGAAGAGCAACTTGAACAGCCCAACAGTCAATCCTAATATTCTTCACCACTGATAATAGCAATAGCACTTAGACTTCACAGTGCTTTACAGCTCTCTCTAAGCGTTTTACAGTCAGCATATTACCCCCCAACAATTGGGGTCCTCATTTTACCAACCTCGGAAAGATGGAAGGCTGAGTCAACCTTGAGCCTATGGGACTCAAACTGCCAAATAGTCTTACCTGTAGGCTGTGATGTTTCTATGCATTGTATTGATGTATCCAAGTTGAGGATTTGCAAGTTAAAAAGGTTTTAGGAACTGGGGAGTAATATAGTTTCAAATGTGCATCTCTTTGTTTTTGTTTATTTTCTCCAGTGGCGATCAAGCAACAGAGGAACCGTGTGCTAGAACAGGCGAAGCAGAAATAACAACTGTAAGTATTATCTCTTTTTTAGAATATCTTTCTTTCATATCAGGAGGTCACAAAATTGTTTGTTTTTGGTTCAAAAATTGGGACTGCAGAATTTGCTGGCAGTGGAAACATGTCAGTCCCAGTAGGCAAACCAGACCAGAAAATCAACTTTACCTGACGACCAAAATGATTTCCATAAGATTGGTTATAAGAATCTTGCAAGTCAATGATTTGCTTCTGCTTCTGCTGCTTTTTATATCCCAGTGGATGATGGAGGGGTCCTTTGGAGCCACTTCTATTTTTATTTTTTATTTTTCTGCAAAGGCTTGTACTTTATAATGGTGTTTTTTTAATTTGTAATCCTTGTATTTCTTTTTTTTTTTATAAATTTTTTTATTAATTTTCATAAAACAGACAGACTCACATACAAACAATAAACATAAAGTGGGGGTGTATTTCCCCCGCTTCTTTTGAAAGTATACATTCAAATATAGAAAAAGAATACATAGTTGAATATATGTTAACTATTTAAAAAAAAAAGAATTTTTTTTTTAGTAAATTTAAGTTAAAGTTTTACAAATCTTGAATGCGATGTAAATATAAGATAAGGTTAGTGTAACATAATCATCAAAAAATACCTTTGGTATAATCCTAATTACTATGGTAAAATAACATCAAACAATCAAACCAAAACATTTAAGCTAATTTCAACTATTATGCATCAAAAATCTTAATGTGCTACTTATACACTACTATGTCATAGTCATCAAAAAATACATTTGAACTAGTATTAATATTGTTATCACCTAGATAAAAACAAATGAAGAAAGTTAACTAAGAGTAAATATATATGTCTTATTTTTTCTTATCTATCCATTTATAAAGATTGTTCCATGTTTCATAAAATTTAGTATCTTCTTGATCGTTTAATCTTCTTGTCATCATATCCATTTCAGCGCAATCTAGTATTTTGGCTATAACCTCTTCTTCCTTGGGGATTTCCTCCCCTTTCCAATTTTGCGCATATATTATTCTAGCCGCAGTTAATATATGTATAATTAAATATAGAATTTCTTTCTTGTAGGTCTGATTTGTAACACCTAGTAAATAAAATTCCGGGGTATTATCTATATCTTGCTTTATTATTTCTTTTAATATTTTCTCAATCATCTTCCAATATATTTTAGCTTTGCCACATGTCCACCATTGATGGTAATAGGTTCCTATATCCTTCTTACATTTCCAGCATAATGGAGATGTTTTGGGAAACATTTTTGCTATCCTATTTGGTGGGAGGTGCCATCTATAAAACATTTTAATTTGGTTTTCTTTCAATGAAACTGATTTGGTCATTTTCCAGTTATTAATCCACACTTCCTCCCATGTATCTATGTCTATTTCCTTGCCAATATTTCTACACCATCTTATCATAGTATCTTTTAAAGTCAACTCTATATTTTTATGAGCGATGAGAAGTTTATATATTTTCCCTATCATTTTTGTTGAATTGGTGGTAATTAAATTACTTAAAAGGTTCTTACTTTTATTAAAAATATAAAGAGTTTTATCCTTCTGATATCTAGATCGGATCTGGGCATAGTGCCACCAATCTATTATTATCCCTTCTTCTTGTAATTCAATTCTAGATTTAAGCTTCATCTGATCATTTAGTAATTCTTTATATCTATGAGTTATTTTCTTGTCCTTTATAGACTTTGGATGCGTTATTGCTTCTAGGGGGGCTAACCATTCTGGAATATTTAAAAAGTGGTTTTTCTTTATATCTTTCCAGACTTCTAGTAAATACTTCCTTAATGTGTGCCTTTTAAAATATGAATGGTTTTTGTCCTTATCATACCATATAAATGCGTGCCATCCAAGCATTAAATCGTGTCCTTCTAAATTAAGTATTCTTTTGTTGTCTAGAATTATCCACTCTCTGAGCCATGTTAATGCAGCGGCCTGATAATATAGTTTCCAATTTGGAAGGCCAAATCCTCCTCTTTCTTTGATATCTTCTAAGCAGTTCATTTTTATCCGTGCTTTTTTCCCTTGCCATATAAATTTTTTAACTAAATTTGTTAAAGTTTTTAAAAAAATTCCCCCTGGATTTATTGGTATTACCTGAAAGAGAAATAAAACCTTGGGTAAAATGTTCATCTTAATTGTTGCAATTCTTCCTAAGAAAGATATTTTCAGATTATTCCACATTACTAAATCTTTTTTAATTTCCGCTAATAATTTTGTATAATTATCATTTTTTAATGTTATTGTTTTCGCTGTTAGATTTATTCCTAAGTATTTTACTTTCTTTACAGTCTTTATTCCAGAGATACTTTCTAGTTTAGTTTCTTGTGTTTTATTCATATTTTTGGTCAAAAAATGTGTTTTGCTTTTATTTATCTTTAAACCTGCTACCTTTCCATATTGTTCAATGGCTTGCAATAAAGTAGGGGCTGTTATTATCGGTTCTTCAATTATGAACATTAGATCATCTGCAAAAGCTTGGACTTTGTAGGTTTCGTCTCCTGCAGTTAAACCTTTTATTTTAGGGTCCGCTCTTATTTTAATTAATAAAGTTTCAAGAGTCATGATAAATAACAATGGTGATATAGGACAGCCTTGGCGAACTCCCTTATTTATATCAAGTGTTGGTAGTTGGTTATTATTCAATATTATGTTCGTTGTTTGTTTTGAGTAAATAGTATCTATTAAATTAACGAATTTTGGGCCAAATCTCATTTTATTTAATTGCATTTTTATAAATATCCAATTAACATTGTCAAAGGCCTTTTGGGCATCTAGAAACATTAAAGATGCCATCTTATCTGGATATTGTTCATAGTATTCTAATGTATTTATTACTGTTCTAAGATTATTTTTAATTTGTCTCCCTGGTAGAAACCCATTTTGGTCTTGGTGTATTATTCCATTTATTACTCTTTTGAGTCTCTCTGCGTAAATGGCAATAAATATCTTATAATCTACATTTAATAATGATATAGGCCTGTAATTTTTAATTTTTTCTGGATCTGTGCCCTGTTTATGTATTAAAGTTGTCAGTGATTCTGACCAAGATTTGGGGATTTTACCTTCAAGTCTACATAGATTGAAGGTTTCTAACATATGGTTTCTAATTGTTTCATTTTCTATCTTATACCATTCTGCGGGTATGGCATCTGGGCCTGTGGCCTTATTGCTTTTCTGTTTTTTAATTGTTATTAGGAGTTCTTCCATTGTTATTGGTCCATCCATGGTGGCCTGTTGGTCTTCTGTTATTTGTGGTAATTTTGAAGCGTTTAAGTATTTAAAAACTTCATCTTCGGTAACATGATCTTTGGCATATAACTCTTTATAAAAGTTATACACAATGTCTAAATATTAATTTGTTTCTCAGAACTTAATAAATCTTTTAGCCCTTTTTGCTTTCTCGACTGTTCGTGCACATTTCTGTCAAAATCACCCTGCTTATGTACAGAACTAACGCCCTAACAAGTGGTGGCTATCTTCTATTTTCATATAAGGGGGGAATGCAATGAAATGCTATGAAAGTGAAACTCTGAAATACTTTTTTTTTTAAAAAGAAAATCTTGGTGACATCATTCATTCACTCACTCGGTTCGGGGGGGTGCTGGCAAGCTCCCCAGGCCTGCTGTGACCTTTTAAAAGAGCCGTGCCGCTTCCCATCTGTCTCCTGAAGCCGAACGCTAAAGCCGAACTTCCGCGTTCGGCTTCAGGAGACAGCTGCGAAGCGGCGTGGGTGTTTTAAAAGGTCGCAGCTGGCCTGGGGGGCTTGCCAGCACCCCCCCGAATCCCGAACCCGGAAGTTCAGAAAAAGTTCGGGGTTCGGGGTGGGGGTGCTGGCAAGCCCCCCAGGCCGGCTGCGACCTTTTAAAAGAGCCGCGCCACTTCCCAGCTGTCTCCTGACCCCGAATGCTAAAGCCGAACTTCTGCATTCGGCTTCGGGAGACAGCTGCAAAGCGGTGCGGGTGTTTTAAAAGGTCGCAGCTAGCCTGGGGGGCTTGCCAGCACCCCCCGAACCCCGAACCTGGAAGTTCGGCAAAAGTTCGGGGTTCGGGGGGGTGCTGGCAAGCCCCCCAGGCCGGCTGTGACCTTTTAAAACACCCGCGCTGCTTCGCAGCTGTCTCCCGAAGCCGAACGCGGAAGTTCGGCTTTAGCATTCGGGGTCAGGAGACAGCTGGGAAGCGGCGTGGGTGTTTTAAAAGGTCGCAGCCGGCCTGGGGGGCTTCCCAGCAAACTCCCGAACCGAACCCGGGGTTCAGCAAAATTTTGCCTCTTCTTACGAACTTTGTTCGAGTTACGAACCGGCGTTCGGGAGGCTTCTGGGAAGCCCCGCCGCCCGGCTGTGACCTTTTAAAACAGCCACGCGGCTTCCCAGCAGTCTCCGAACGCCGGTTCGTAACTCGAAAAAAGTTCGTAAGAAGAGGCAACATTTTTCTGAACCCCGGGTTCGTATCACGAGTTGTTCGTAAGACGAGGGGTTCGTATCTTGAGGTACCACTGTACCATATACATATATAAAAATCTAATTAATATACTAAAAAACTTTTAAAAACTCTAATAAGATTTTAAAACATTCATTACCATTCACACAGCAAAACATACTACACTTGTCGACCAGGGGGCTAGGGTTTAATGGCCCCAAGCCTGGTGGCATCAATAGATCCTTAAGCTTTTACGGAAGGCGAGGAGGGTGGGGGCAGTGCGAATCTCCAGAAGGAGCTGATTTAAGGATACATTGTAAGATAAAATACAGGAAATAGTATAAGGGCAGACTAGATGGACCATGAGGTCTTTTTCTGCCGTCAGACTTCTATATTTCTATGTAACCTCAGTGTCAGGTGCCTTATCCTGCCACCAGATCCACAGAATTCTACAGAGGCAGGTCATGTGGAAGTGGTTCAATCGCCTAGCATGCCTCCTGTGTACAGTCCAAGTCTCACTGGCATAGAACAGGGTAGTTAGCGTTATTGCTTGGTAGACTTTGAGCTTTGTAGCTAGGCTTAGTCCACATCGGTTCCACACGTTGGTTATTAGTCTGCCAAATGCAGAGCTTGCCTTGGCGATTCTGCAGTTGACCTCAATATCAATTGTCACTGCACTGGAGAGGGTGCTGCCAAGGCATGTAAATTGGATGTCATTGGGTCTATCATGATACAGGCAGGATCTCTAGAGGGGTCTGGTTGCATTCCTTCCCTGTGCCCTGAGTTTTTGAAGGCTGGGGATTATCAGCTATGCCAAGGTATTTTTTGATTTCCAGAAAAAGCCCATCCTTCGAAGGACAGCCAAAGCAGCTGGGGGGTCTGCCGAAAGCGGAGCAGCCAGAAAATGCCTTGCATCTATAAAAGCATCCGTGAAGAACAAGGCAAAAGAAGGGTTGGCAGCACAGACTTCAGGCCAAGGAGCAGAACGGATATTTGATGGAGGGTTTTTCAGAATTGAATCTCCTGCCAAACCCTTTCCAGGTCAGTCCAGATGCCAGACCACAGCCTTTGTGCAAGAATATATCTACTGTGTTATGACAATTATTGCAGTAGCTACACATTGCTGACTCCGCATGAGTTCCTGGTCATTTAAACATATCCACACCACCATGAAACTATTCATTTTGTTTCACTGTTCAGGTTCTGCAGCATTAAACATTAAAAGCTTTCTGTTTCACTGTTTTTTTCAAGAACATTAATAAGATGCCAAACAGCTTTTTGAGAGCAAATTATGCCATAAAGAAATATTCCATAAGAAATATCACCTCATAGTCCACCGTTCCTGAAACCCACGTGGGGTGGGCAATCCTTAGCCACCTCTACTTAGGACATAAAATATTGGATAAATTGATTGTAGTTGGAGGAAGCAGTTAGGTGACCAAACAATGGCGCTTCACAGATAACATTCTGATTGGATTCAAAATCCAATTGACAACAAGCACAATGCCACAACAACATTGTTGTATGATTATGGCATCCAACAGTATGTAGCCTTCTACATTTTATATCATTTGTCGCCTCCCTAATACATATATTATTTTTTAATATTTTGTTTTATATTGTTTTGGTTACCCAATTTGAGATCCTGGGTATGGATGAAGTATTCCACCCCACCCACTCCCTGGTCTATGATAGTGAATCTAGGTCATGAATCATAGACTTAATGAAGCATAGTGGATGAATACCAGCAGATGATATGGCTCCCCAAATCAACACATACTGTGGAAATGTTACACTGGACCTCAAGCATCTTGCAGAGTGTGCCTCCATTCTTCCTCCATACTTTGGCTCCTTGGTTGCCAAATGAGATGTAAAAGTTTCCACAGTCTGTGTTGATTTGGGGAGCCATGTCATCTGCTGGTATTCGTCCACTGTGCTTCATTAAGTCCAGAGTCAACAGAGCTGTCTACCGGGAGATTTTGGTGCGCTCCATGCTTCCATCCACATGCCAGCTTTATGGGGATGGTGACTTAAATTTTCCAGCAGGATTTGGCTCCTGCTTACAGTGCCCAAATCCCCCAAAACCAGGTTCAATGATCATGGGATTACTGTCCTTGATTGGCCAGCAAACTTGCCTGATCTGAACCCCAAAGAGAATCTATGGGGCATTGCCAAGAGAAAGATGAGAGACATGAGACCGAATAATGCAGAAGAGCTTAATGCTACTATTGAAGCATCCTGGTCTTCCATAATACCTCAACAGTGCCACAGGATGATAGCTTCCATACCACGCCGCATTGAGACAGTACTTGCTACGAAAGGTCCCAAACACATGCATGCTTATACCTTTTGGAGGTCTGATACAGTGTTCCCTCTAATTTTTTGGGGGGTGGGCGGAAAAGTATAGTGTCTGAGCGGCAGTCCCTTCAGCACTGGGCGGCACAGAAATAATAAATAAACAAACAAACAAACAAACAAACAAACAAACAAAAAAGCCACCCTGTTTTGCCTCAGAGAACTTCAAAATAAAATACTGTACTGTGTCTATAACAGTGAGCTCATAATAGGGCAACTCTATGACTATCAAAATGCCACTTAAATAGTTGAGCTAGTTTCAAACTAGATTTTGATTTTCTTTCTCTCTTCCTTACTCCCATTCTTTTTCTTTCTCTTTTCCTTCCTCTCATTTTTCTATCTGTTTCTCTCTCTTCCTCTCTTCCTCTCTCTCTCCTTCCCTCTCGGCTTCTGGGCAGGTTTGGAAAATTCTGAGTTGATGATGATTTTTAAGTGAGCGATTGCTCACTGCTCAGCTTAGAGGGAACTATGGTCTGATACCATTCTGTGCGCAATCCTTGTTTTATTGATCGTATGTAATATTCTAATTTTCTGAGAATGGGGGATTTGGGGTTTTCATGAGCTGTAAACCATAATCGTCACAATTATGACAAATCATGGCTTGAAATACCTTGCTTTGCATGTAATGAGTCTCTCTCATATATTAAGTTTCATCTTTTAAGTTGCATTACTGAACTAAATGAACGTTTGCATGATATTCTAATTTTTCTAGTTTCACCTGTACTATAGGTCAAATCTGCTAAAACTTTTCAGTGTCTCAATAGAGCATAAAATGTGAGGAAAACCTTTGAGGATTACTTAATCATATTTCAAGCATTTGGCATCCTTCTCCCCCATATTTTCTGTAGATGTGGGGCTCAGAATCCAAAATTTATCACAGATAACATATTAATATTATACAACATTCAGTTCTTCAATTGCTTATTCATCTATTGCCTACAGGTGTGGCTCCTAAATCAACTGTCAAGATTTCCCAGTATACGACTCCAAGATCTGCCAATAAGGCTTTGCTTCAGAATTGTAGAGAGATCTGTATTTTAAAGCAAGGCACATCAAGTATGTCCAAAGCCGTTCCACCTTTTCCAGATCCCAAAGTATTTCCAGATCCTGCTAGTACTGATTACATTGGCTCCACATCTGAACAAAGGTATGCAACTAAACTGGCCCTTTGCTTTGGGCGGTGCAGGAATAACGACCCTTTTGGGGAGATCCAGTGGAGCCTCACAGCACTATAATAGCTTTTGGGTTGCGTGAAAAATCATGGGGTTTTTCACAGCAAAATATTTCTTCAGCATTCAGTGTACAGAACATAATTCTTGCATAAGGAGCTGGGGCTTTGGAGCAAATCTTGTATGCCACCCCGAGTCTTCGGAGAGGGGCAGCATACAAATCTAAATAATAATAATAATAATGATGATGATGATGATGATGATGATGATGGTTGTTTTCTTCTTTTAAGCTAGAAACCTCTTTCTGCATTTTAGCAATCCAAACTAAATTCTTAAGGCCTCCATCGTTCATTTAAAAATATACCGAATATACCTGAAACAGTGATTGTAATTTTTCTGGTGCTGATATATAACACGTAAAGTTTTAAACCTCCTGTTTCAGATTTCTAATCCTGCCAGCAATTATGTTAAACTTAATTTTTATTAATCATATGGCTGATATTTCCAATATGTTGAATAAAATAGAAATGGTGGTGAGAATGCATTCATTCTTACAAATATGCTGGGAGAAATTAATATTCATTTTAAATGATAGCATTTGTGCTATCCTATTTGATCTGTTTCTTTCAGCCAATCCCTTATTTTGTGCCATTATTTCCTAACTTTAAGGTATGTCCACCCCATATGGTAGAAGGTACCCTGTTTATACCCACACTTTCAGAATTCAGGCAAACAGTTGGGTACATTTTGGCCAATCTTGCTGGAGGTAGATGCCAACAGTAAAACATCTTGTAAATGTTTTCCCTATAGGTTGACAACATTGTTAATTTATATTTTTTACCCCATAATTTTCCCAATGGTCTAATTCAATACTATATCCAAAATTTCTGGCCCAACTTATTGTTGTCTCTTTCATAGTTTTTCTTCCATTTTGAATCTTAGGAATAGGTTATAAACTTTTGTAACCATTTTCCCCCTTGTCCCTAATAATGTTTTTATCTATTTCTAATTGTTTTCCATAAATACTGTATTCTTCTAATTACAGTACTTGGATCTGTTGCCTGTTATATTTCACTTTTCTCTTTACAAAAAAGACCTCTTGGGTATATTCCTGCAAAGACTATTTCTGTTATATGCTTCTACATAAGAAACATATATGTTATATGCTTCTTATATGCTGAGTCTTGATTAAAATGCCGTGTCTTTTCTTGTGTGATATTTGAAACACTCCAACCTCCTTATTGCCCAAGGCTTCTTTCTTTGGCTATCATGCTAGCTTGGTTCCTATAGCGACTTGATTTGGGGGATATTTTTTTCCCCATTTCAGTTTTCCCTTAGCTCCTCAAGTTCTCTTCCCCATAAGTTAAGTACATTGAATCTTCTTCAAGCTGTATCTTGCTAATACACATACGGTATTCGTTTTGATTTTGAATATCATTGAAACAGTTATTCTATGGGACAAAATTTTAATTCAAGAAGCTTGAAAGGAAAATAATTTCAAGGATAAAGTGTGGCCTGTGATTTTCCCAGATACATTTTACATCCTCTGGGCAACTGAAGGAATAGAAGTTGTGAAGAGCAACTTGAACAGCCCAACAGTCAATCCTAATACAGTCATACCTCGTCTTACGAACCTAATTGGTTCCAGGGGGAGGTTCATAAGATGAAAGGTTCGTAAGACGAAATATTGTTTCCCATAGGAAACAATGTAAAGTCAATTAATCCGTGCAACCAAACAAAAACCCCGCAAAAAAACGCTGCCGCCCGGCTGTCACCTTTTAAAACAGCCTGGGGGCTTCTCAGCGACCTCCCGAACGCCGAACGCCAAACCCGAACTTCCGAGTTTGCCATTCAAGACGCCGCTGGGAAGCCCCCATGCTGTTTTAAAATGTGACAGCTGGGTGGCGGGGCTTCCCAGCAGATGCCGAACGCGGAAGTTCGGGTTTGGCGTTCGTCTTCGGGAGACGGCTGGGAAGCCGCCCGGCTGTTTTAAAAGGTCACAGCTGGGCTGGGGGGCTCCCCAGCAACCTCCCGAACCCCGAACATTTGCCGAACTTTGGGGTTCGGGGTTCGGGAGATTGCAGGGAAGCCCCCCAGCCCGGCTGTCACGTTTTAAAACAGCCGCACAGTTTTCCAGCAGCTTCCCAAAGCCGAACGCCAAATCCGAACTTCCGCGTTCGGCGTTCGGAGGCTGCTGGAAAGCCGCACGGCTGTTTTAAAAGGTCGCAGCCGGGCTGGGGGGCTTCACAGCAGCCTCCCGAACCGAACCCGGGGTTCAGAAAAAATTTGCCTCTTCTTACGAACTTTTTTCGAGTTACGAACCGGCGTTCGGGAGGCTGCTGGGAAGCCCTGCTGCCTGGCCGTCACCATTTAAAGGAGCCGGGGGGCTTCCCAGCAGCCTCCCGAAAGCCGGTTCGTAACTCGAAAAAAGTTCGTAAGAAGAGGCAAAATTTTTCTGAACCCGGGTTCGTATCATGAGTTGTTCGTAAGACGAGGGGTTCGTATCTTGAGGTACCACTGTATTCTTCACCACTGATAATAGCAATAGCACTTAGACTTCAGTGCTTTACAGCTCTCTCTAAGCGTTTTACAGTCAGCATATTACCCCCCAACAATTGGGGTCCTCATTTTACCAACCTCGGAAAAATGGAAGGCTGAGTCAATCTTGAGCCTATGGGACTCAAACTGCCAAATAGTCTTACCTGTAGGCTACTGGTTGATACCGGTGGGCACAATGGGAATAGAAAGCTTGACTAATTAGGTTTTATGCTGTGATGTTTCTATGCATTGTATTGATGTATCCAAGTTGAGGATTTGCAAGTTTAAAAGGTTTTAGGAACTGGGGAGTAATATAGTTTCAAATGTGCATCTCTTTGTTTTTGTTTATTTTCTCCAGTGGCGATCAAGCAACAGAGGAACCGTGTGCTAGAACAGGCGAAGCAGAAATAACAACTGTAAGTATTATCTCTTTTTTAGAATATCTTTCTTTCATATCAGGAGGTCACAAAATTGTTTGCTTTTGGTTCAAAAATTGGGACTGCAGAATTTGCTGGCAGTGGAAACATGTCAGTCCCAGTAGGCAAACCAGACCAGAAAATCAACTTTACCTGAAGACCAAAATGATTTCCATAAGATTGGTTATAAGAATCTTGGAGCCAGTTCTAAATATTAATTTGTTTCTCAGAACTTAATAAATCTTTTAGCCCTTTTTGCTTTCTCGACTGTTCTTGCACATTTCTGTCAAAATCACCCTGCTTATGTACAGAAGTAACGCCCTAACAAGTGGTGGCTATCTTCTATTTTCATATAATGGGGGAATGCAATGAAATGCTATGAAAGTGAAACTCTGAAATACTTTTTTTTTTTAAAAAGAAAATCTTGGTGACATCATTCATTCACTCACTCGGTTTCATTCATTTAATGAAAAGGAAAAGGGTCAGTTTATGCCATGCATGAATGCCAGTCAGTGATTTTAAAAAACCTTGTCTTCATTTTTCTGTATTCTAAAGCAGGTGTCCCCAACCCACAGTCTCTGGCCCACTGGCAGGCCTTCAGCAGTTTGGAACCGGGCTGCAGAAGTAGCGGGCAAGTGGGCCCATTTGTATAAGCAGGGAGAATACGTGCCCACTTGTGCCAATGGAGTTGTGCATGCGCTTGCCTGTTGCTCATTCCCCCCTGCTGCTCCGCAAAGCCGGAAAGGTTGGGGAATTCTGATCTAAAGAATGATCCATCTTCATTCAAGGTCCTTGAACTTTCATCTTTGCTTCTGAACCCAGGTTGAAGAAGCAACCAGTTGTGACAGGAGCACATCCTCAAGTGACATGGATGCTTTTCAATTTAAAGAAGAAGCTTTACAGATTGGAGGCGAGATGAAGTGGACCTCCATAGATCAACAGGTCAAAAAGGGTTTTCTTAGTCTCACAGAGAATACTCAGGCTGCAGAAACCTGTGATCAAGAAACTTGTGATCAAGTACAGCGTATTCCAGAACGTAAGTCAAATTGGTGTGGATTTTCTTGTGGTACAAAGTCATTTCAAAATGAGATGGCAGCAAATAATTTAAGCAAAGTAAGAAATTCTTTGGTTGATCTTATAATCTGAGATCATGTAAGAATTATTTGGGAATCAAATTTTCAGAGCTGTCTGCATGTTTTGTCACAGATGTCTAAGTTACTTTGCTTCAGGCTACCGATAAAAGCTGCTGGCTGCAATTTGGGCATGCCTTTATATAAGTATGTCCTCACTGCAATCAATATAGAAACCTTTTAAATTTTAAATAATAATGTATTAGAGATATATAAGGTGAAAGCAGTACTAAATAAGTCTGCTCATTGTGTTGTCTGCATGTATCATTTATTTCAATTGGGAGCTTCCAGATAATATAATTAACATCTATGTATTATTTAATAATACATTTCAAAAATACTTCTCTGAAAATGAGATTTTATTTTCCAGGCTCGTCCTGCGATGATGAACTACTTGAACCCC
Organism: Erythrolamprus reginae; assembly: GCF_031021105.1. Lineage (NCBI taxonomy): Eukaryota > Metazoa > Chordata > Lepidosauria > Squamata > Dipsadidae > Erythrolamprus > Erythrolamprus reginae. The sequence goes on from NC_091950.1 coordinate 230,239,538, forward strand.
AGGTAAGTTTGCTAGAATTCAGTTGAAGCACCATTAGATGTTAGTTAAACTGTAAAGAATTACATTTTGGAGATAATGCATCCTTAAATAAACATATTTATTTTTTTATTTGATTTGATTTGATTTGATTTGTATGCTGCCCCTCTCCAAGGACTCGGGGCATCTCACAACATGTCAAAAACAATATACCATATACATATCTAAAAATCTAATTAATATACTAAAAAACTTTTAAAAACTCTAATAAGATTTTAAAACATACATTACCATTCACACAGCAAAACATACTACACTTGTCGACCAGGGGGCTAGGGTTTAATGGCCCCAAGCCTGGTGGCATAAATAGATCTTTAAGCTTTTACGGAAGGCGAGGAGGGTGGGGGCAGTGCGAATCTCCAGAAGGAGCTGATTTAAGGATACATTATCTCCGCGGTAAATTTTGTGATGCAAACCTCTGTAGAGCCCTGTAAGGGCTCATAGATACAGTATATATGAAGAGATATCAATGTAAATAGAAACTTGGCATTTTTCAAAATTTCAGCTCATGTAGAAGCCTCTTTGTATGACACAGTATACACACATACAGAGTCATATGATATGCACACCTTTTGCAAGGTAGGCTGTATGACACCAAAGTATAGTGTTCCCTCGATTTCGCGGGGGATACGTTAGGAGACCACCCGAGAAAGTCGAATTTCCGCAAAGTAGAGAGGCAAAAGTCCATCGAGTCCAGCATTCTGTGTCACACAGTGGCCCACCAATTGTCCATGGGAATCTTGAGCAGAAAGAGAAGGCAAGACCCTCCCTTTCCCTTGACCCCCAACAAATGGCACTCAAGGGAATCTTGCCTGCCTCAACCAACATAGAGGCGGCACATGGACATCCGTTTCAATAACCACCCATACACTTGGCATCCATGAATCTGTCTAATCTGTCACGACCTTTTCTGGAAGTGAATTCCATAAACCAATGACCCTCTAGGTGAAGAAATATTTCCCTTGATTTGTCCTCACTTTCTTACCTATGAGCTTTAGGGAGTGCCCCCTTGTCCTAGTATTGTGTGATAGAGAAAATAATTTTTCTCTATCCACCTTTTCTATCCCATGCAAGATTTTATACACTTCGATCAAGTCACCCCTTAAACACCATCTTTCAAGGCTGAATTTACTAAATAAACTAAAATAGTAACTATAATTATCAAAGATGTAGCAACTATCCTGTGATAAAAGCAGAGTGGATAAATATTGATGATTTTTTAAAAAAAAATCAAACAAATTGGATTATTTTATTTAAATTGATGGTTTTTTAAAAAATTAAATCAGCTTAGTTATACAGCATGAGACTGTATGTTCTGCAACATACAGCAATATGAGATTATATGTTAAATTACTAACATAGATTGGAGGTTTTTTGTGTGGGGGGTTATAGATTAATTTTTTGTATTGGATTTTAAACAAAATTGTTGTAGCACTAGGAAATTTAAAGGGAACCTCTATTTGTCAATAGTTATTTAGCAAACTAGATATACTATATTCTTGAGTTTAAAGTAAAAATATAATCTAAAAATATGAAAAAAGTAACTCCAAATAAACTTATGGCAAGAATTCCTAATTTATTACACTAAGTAGGAGGGCTGTGTAGAATATTAATTCATTAGCCAATAATTTTTCTATTAGTTTTTTAAATTGTTATATTTAGTATAATTCTCATTAACATTTCATCCTGATTAGGCAAATATTCTGAGCTACCTTCCTCAACCTGATGCTTTCCCATAGTGTGATTAGAAGAGTTGTGGACTATGAAAAGCTACTCTTATAGGATAATTAAACCTGCATTTCTTGATTCTTTTTTTTTTTAAATTCTTTTTATTTTATTTAACATACAAACATTTAGACATCATACAATACAACATTGAACATTTACAATTTATATATTTACAAGATTTATTTTTTACAATTCTATTTGCTATACCTTTTTCTTAACTTCCACCCAGTTGTATATTTTTCCCACACTTTGTAATAGTCCTTATTTTGTTGGTTTTGTATCTCGTATGTTAATTTGCTAAATTTGGCGCAGTCTAATATTTTTTTAATCACCATTTCTTCGTTTGGAGTCTTTTCTTGTTTCCATACTTGTGCATATGCTAATCTTGCAGCAGTAACTAAGTGATTTATTAAGTAGTAATTTTCTTTACTATGTTTGCCTCTGATTATGTCTAATAAATACATTTCCAGTTTTATCTCGAGTTTATAGCCCAGTATTTCTTCCATGTCTAAATTTGGATCCAAATTTTTTTTGCTTCCTTACATTGCCACCATTTCTTGCTTTTAATAATGGGGGTTTTAGTGTTTTTTAAATTATTAGATTTGTTCTTACATTGTCTTAGTAATTGTTGTGAGCCGCCCCGAGTCTATGGAGAGGGGCGGCATACAAAGCTAATAAATAATAATAAATAAATAATAATAATAATAATAATAATAATATTTACATTTTTGATAAACTCATTCAATGAATCTAAGCTGTGCAAGCTGAGATATCATGCACTGCATTGATGCTTCCACACAATTTTACAGTAACCATGAGATAAATCATAAAACAATGTCCATGAATATTCCTTACTTGCATTGTTTTGCAAATCTATGTAGTTTGAAGATAATTGTATTTGTACCACCAGGTTCTAAGTGAGAGAGAAAGGGTAAGCAATAAAAATGAATGTGAAACCTTCTAAGCAGCTTATAAATATAATATTAAAGAACACCTGTCATTTCAGATCGAACAGGCAGTACCTGTTAGTGGGCATCCATTCACCTGCTGCCTACTACGTCCCTTACTTTGTTGTGTCACTGCCACATCAGCAGCCGCCCCATTAAACTGAATGGAAGTCAAGGAGGAGGCGCTGCAGGACAGAGATGACAGTTGCTCTTTAAAAATTATGACTTAAATCCAGTTGATTTTTACTGATGATTTAAATCAACATGATTTAAATCAAACCCATTCTGGAAAAGGGTTATATTGCTTGGGGTATGGCCGTGGCACATTCTGGTTTTTGTTATCTGCATGAATTTACCAATATGTACAGACACAAGTTCCTTATCAGTAAAATTCTCAGATGGCTTAGCGGAAGATGTGTAATGTAAAAGATTTCTTGCCTTTATTTTATATCTAGATTAAGATGGCTACTAAGTTTCCCAATATATACAAAGCTGATACTACATTGAGGACAAAACTTGTTGTCCAAAAACAAAAGAGACTAAATGAATTTAATAAGCGCAGGCAATTTGTAGAAGTTGAGGTACAAACATCAGTAGACAACGCTACTTATCAGCTGGGCATAGGAAGCAAAGCTTCTGTGCCAAAGCCAAGTAAGTAAAAGCTTTTTAAATATTAACCAAGACTTGTTTTCAGTTTTTATCTTTGTTGTATTTCCTAAATTTACTAAGTTATTTTATTATCTTTTTCAATACAACAAGTCTTCAGGCAGGTTAAGAAAAGGTTTCATTTCTAAGTCTATCCTTGAGCTGAATTTGTACCTAAACTGTTACTTTGTGAAATGTTTCTCTTATTATGAACTGCTGAAAACAGGTGTGCACAGACCCTGAGTGGGATGGGAATTGCCGGTGTCTGCAAATGGAGAGACATGCAAGAGGGCTCTGTCTATGACAGTGATGGCGAACCAAAGGCACACGTGCCCTATGTCAACTCCAGCATACATGCATGTGCTAGACAGCTGGTTTCTGGCCTTGGGGAAGGCCCTTTCACCCTCCAGAGGCTTCCCTGAAAAGCCAGAGTGCGAAAAACCTCCCGATGGGCAAAGAGAAAGGTAATAAAAATGGACTTCCGGTTTGTCCGTTGTGCTGTTTTTTGCACACCGGAGGCTTCATAGAAGCTTTCTGAAGCCCCAGAGTGTGAGAAATGGCACAATGGGCAAAGCAGACGCCTGTTTTCCCCAACTTCCAGTTTGCCGATTTGGCTGTTTTTTCACCGTCCCAAGCTTCAGCTTAGGGTATGTGTGCATGCGTGGGGGGGAGGGAATGGGTGTTGGCACATGCATGTGTGCTAATACATGCACACACACCCTTTTGGCACACAAACCACAAAAGGTTCGCTATCACTGTTCTATGGCAACTTGCCATGAGAGACTCGGCATGGCCTACTTGCCGTTGCCACCTTGCTGCAGCCATTTCACCATGGAGCAAGAGTTACGCTAATATCCAGGACAGTGCCTCCATTCTTCCTCCATACTTTGGGTCCTTGGTTGCCAAATGAGATGTAAAAGTTTCCACAGTCTGTTGATTTGGGGAGCCATGTCATCTGCTGGTATTCGTCCACTGTGCTTCATTAAATCCAGAGTCAACAGGGCTGTCTACCAGGAGATTTTGGAGTGCTCCATGCTTCCCTCCACATGCGAGCTTTATGGGGATGGTGACTTAAATTTTCCAGCAGGATTTGGTTCCTGCCTACAGTGCCCAAATCCCCAAAAACCAGGTTCAATTCACAGGCTGCAGAAACCTGTGATCAAGTACAGTATATTCCAGAACGTAAGTCAAATTGGTGTGGATTTTCTTGTGGTACAAAGTCATTTCAAAATGAGATGGCAGCAAATAATTTAAGCAAAGTAAGAAATTCTTTGGTTGATCTTATAATCTGAGATCATGTAAGAATTATTTGGGAATCAAATTTTCAGAGCTGTCTGCAAATTTTGTCACAGAAGTCTAAGTTACTTTGCTTCAGGCTACTGATAAAAGCTGCTGGCTGCAATTTGGGGATGCCTTTATATAAGTATGTCCTCACTGCAATCAATATAGAAACCTTTTAAATTTTAAATAATAATGTATTAGAGATATATAAGGTGAAAGCAGTACTAAATAAGTCTGCTCATTGTGTTGTCTGCATGTATCATTTATTTCAATTGGGAGCTTCCAGATAATATAATTAATATCTTTGTATTATTAAATAATACATTTCAAAAATACTTCTCTGAAAATGAGATTTTATTTTCCAGGCTCGTCCTGCGATGATGAACTACTTGAACCCCAGGTAAGTTTGCTAGAATTCAGTTGAAGCACCATTAGATGTTAGTTAAACTGTAAAGAATTACATTTTGGAAATAATGCATCCTTAAATAAACATATTGATTTTTTTATTTGATTTGATTTGTATGCTGCCCCTCTCCAAGGACTCGGGGCATCTCACAACATGTCAAAAACAATATACCATATACATATCTAAAAATCTAATTAATATACTAAAAAACTTTTAAAAACTCTAATAAGGTTTTAAAACATTCATTACCATTCACACAGCAAAACATACTACACTTGTCGACCAGGGGGCTAGGGTTTAATGGCCCCAAGCCTGGTGGCATAAATAGATCTTTAAGCTTTTACGGAAGGCGAGGAGGGTGGGGGCAGTGCGAATCTCCAGAAGGAGCTGATTTAAGGATACATTATCTCCACGGTAAATTTTGTGATGCAAACCTCTGTAGATATAAGGGCTCATAGATACAGTATATATGAAGAGATATCCATGTAAATAGAAACTTGGCATTTGTCAAAATTTTAGCTCATGTAGAAGCCTCTTTGTATGACACAGTATACACACATACAGAGTCATATGATATGCACACCTTTTGCAAGGTAGGCTGTATGACACCAAAGTAAAGTGTTCCCTCGATTTTCGCGGGGGATACGTTAGGAGACCACCCGAGAAAGTCGAATTTCTGCAAAGTAGAGATGCGGAAGTAAATACATTATTTTTGACTATGAACAGTATCACAAGCCTTCCCTTAACACTTTACTATTGGATGTGGAACCGCATCTCAGATTAAAATTAACAATCAGAAGAACATAAGAAGAGCCATGCTGAATCAGGCAAAAGTCCATCGAGTCCAGCATTCTGTGTCACACAGTGGCCCACCAATTGTCCATGGGAATCTTGAGCAGAAAGAGAAGGCAAGACCCTCCCTTTCCCTTGACCCCCAACAAATGGCACTCAAGGGAATCTTGCCTGCCTCAAACAACATAGAGGTGGCACGTGGACATCCGTTTCAATAACCACCCATACACTTGGCATCCATGAATCTGTCTAATCTGTCACGACCTTTTCTGGAAGTGAATTCCATAAACCAATGACCCTCTAGGTGAAGAAATATTTCCCTTGATTTGTCCTCACTTTCTTACCTATGAGCTTTAGGGAGTGCCCCCTTGTCCTAGTATTGTGTGATAGAGAAAATAATTTTTCTCTATCCACCTTTTCTATCCCATGCATGATTTTATACACTTCGATCAAGTCACCCCTTAAACACCATCTTTCAAGGCTGAATTTACTAAATAAACTAAAATAGTAACTATAATTATCAAAGATGTAGCAACTATCCTGTGATAAAAGCAGAGTGGATAAATATTGATGACTTTAAAAAAAAAATCAAACAAATTGGATTGTTTTATTTAAATTGATGGTTTTTAAAAAAATTAAATCAGCTTAGTTATACAGCATGAGACTGTATGTTCTGCAACATACAGCAATATGAGATTATATGTTAAATTACTAACATAGATTGGGGTTTTTTTGTGGGGGGGGGTTATAGATTAATTTTTTTGTATTGGATTTTAAACAAAATTGTTGTAGCGCTAGGAAATTTAAAGGGAACTTCTATTTGTCAATAGTTATTTAGCAAACTAGATATACTATATTCTTGAGTTTAAAGTAAAAATATAATCTAAAAATATGAAAAAAGTAACTCCAAATAAACTTATGGCAAGAATTCCTAATTTATTACACTAAGTAGGAGGGCTGTGTAGAATATTAATTCATTAGCCAATAATTTTTCTATTAGTTTTTTAAATTGTTATATTTGGTATACTCATTAACATTTCATCCTGATTAGGCAAATATTCTGAGCTACCTTCCTCAACCTGATGCTTTCCCATAGTGTGATTAGAAGAGTTATGGACTATGAAAAGCTACTCTTATAGGATAATTAAACCTGCATTTCTTGCTTCTTTTTTTTAAAAAAAAATTATTTTTATTTTATTTAACATACAAACATTTAGACATCATACAATACAACATTGAACATTTACAATTTATATATTTACAAGGTTTATTTTTTACAATTCTATTTGCTATACCTTTTTCTTAACTTCCACCCAGTTGTATATTTTTCCCACACTTTGTAATAGTCCTTATTTTGTTGGTTTTGTATCTCGTATGTTAATTTGCTAAATTTGGCGCAGTCTAATATTTTTTTAATCACCATTTCTTCGTTTGGAGTCTTTTCTTGTTTCCATACTTGTGCATATGCTAATCTTGCAGCAGTAACTAAGTGATTTATTAAGTAGTAATTTTCTTTACTATGTTCGCCTCTGATTATGCCTAATAAATACATTTCCAGTTTTATCTCGAGTTTATAGCCCAGTATTTCTTCCATGTCTAAATTTGGATCCAAATTTTTTTTGCTTCCTTACATTGCCACCATTTCTTGCTTTTAATAATGGGGGTTTTAGTGTTTTTTAAATTATTAGATTTGTTCTTACATTGTCTTAGTAATTGTTGTGAGCCGCCCCGAGTCTATGGAGAGGGGCGGCATACAAAGCTAATAAATAATAATAATAATAATAATAATAATAATAATAATAATAATAATATTTACATTTTTGATAAACTCATTCAATGAATCTAAGCTGTGCAAGCTGAGATATCATGCACTGCATTGATGCTTCCACACAATTTTACAGTAACCATGAGATAAATCATAAAACAATGTCCATGAATATTCCTTACTTGCATTGTTTTGCAAATCCATGTAGTTTGAAGATAATTGTATTTGTACCACCAGGTTCTAAGTGAGAGAGAAAGGGTAAGCAATAAAAATGAATGTGAAACCTTCTAAGCAGCTTATAAATATAATATTAAAGAACACCTGTCATTTCAGATCGAACAGGCAGTACCTGTTAGTGGGCATCCATTCACCTGCTGCCTACTACGTCCCTTACTTTGTTGTGTCACTGCCACATCAGCAGCCGCCCCATTAAACTGAATGGAAGTCAAGGAGGAGGCGCTGCAGGACAGAGATGACAGTTGCTCTTTAAAAATTATGACTTAAATCCAGTTGATTTTTACTGATGATTTAAATCAACATGATTTAAATCAAACCCATTCTGGAAAAGGGTTATATTGCTTGGGGTATGGCCGTGGCACATTCTGGTTTTTGTTATCTGCATGAATTTACCAATATGTACAGACACAAGTTCCTTATCAGTAAAATTCTCAGATGGCTTAGCGGAAGATGTGTAATGTAAAAGATTTCTTGCCTTTATTTTATATCTAGATTAAGATGGCTACTAAGTTTCCCAATATATACAAAGCTGATACTACATTGAGGACAAAACTTGTTGTCCAAAAACAAAAGAGACTAAATGAATTTAATAAGCGCAGGCAATTTGTAGAAGTTGAGGTACAAACATCAGTAGACAACGCTACTTATCAGCTGGGCATAGGAAGCAAAGCTTCTGTGCCAAAGCCAAGTAAGTAAAAGCTTTTTAAATATTAACCAAGACTTGTTTTCAGTTTTTATCTTTGTTGTATTTCCTAAATTTACTAAGTTATTTTATTATCTTTTTCAATACAACAAGTCTTCAGGCAGGTTAAGAAAAGGTTTCATTTCTAAGTCTATCCTTGAGCTGAATTTGTACCTAAACTGTTACTTTGTGAAATGTTTCTCTTATTATGAACTGCTGAAAACAGGTGTGCACAGACCCTGAGTGGGATGGGAATTGCCGGTGTCTGCAAATGGAGAGACATGCAAGAGGGCTCTGTCTATGACAGTGATGGCGAACCAAAGGCACACGTGCCCTATGTCAACTCCAGCATACATGCATGTGCTAGACAGCTGGTTTCTGGCCTTGGGGAAGGCGCTTTCACCCTCCAGAGGCTTCCCTGAAAAGCCAGAGTGCGAAAAACCTCCCGATGGGCAAAGAGAAAGGTAATAAAAATGGACTTCCGGTTTGTCCGTTGTGCTGTTTTTTGCACACCGGAGGCTTCATAGAAGCTTTCTGAAGCCCCAGAGTGTGAGAAATGGCACAATGGGCAAAGCAGACGCCTGTTTTCCCCAACTTCCAGTTTGCCGATTTGGCTGTTTTTTCACCGTCCCAAGCTTCAGCTTAGGGTATGTGTGCATGCGTGGGGGGGAGGGAATGGGTGTTGGCACATGCATGTGTGCTAATACATGCACACACACCCTTTTGGCACACAAACCACAAAAGGTTCGCTATCACTGTTCTATGGCAACTTGCCATGAGAGACTCGGCATGGCCTACTTGCCGTTGCCACCTTGCTGCAGCCATTTCACCATGGAGCAAGAGTTACGCTAATATCCAGGACAGTGCCTCCATTCTTCCTCCATACTTTGGGTCCTTGGTTGCCAAATGAGATGTAAAAGTTTCCACAGTCTGTTGATTTGGGGAGCCATGTCATCTGCTGGTATTCGTCCACTGTGCTTCATTAAATCCAGAGTCAACAGGGCTGTCTACCAGGAGATTTTGGAGTGCTCCATGCTTCCCTCCACATGCGAGCTTTATGGGGATGGTGACTTAAATTTTCCAGCAGGATTTGGTTCCTGCCTACAGTGCCCAAATCCCCAAAAACCAGGTTCAATTCACAGGCTGCAGAAACCTGTGATCAAGTACAGTATATTCCAGAACGTAAGTCAAATTGGTGTGGATTTTCTTGTGGTACAAAGTCATTTCAAAATGAGATGGCAGCAAATAATTTAAGCAAAGTAAGAAATTCTTTGGTTGATCTTATAATCTGAGATCATGTAAGAATTATTTGGGAATCAAATTTTCAGAGCTGTCTGCAAATTTTGTCACAGAAGTCTAAGTTACTTTGCTTCAGGCTACTGATAAAAGCTGCTGGCTGCAATTTGGGGATGCCTTTATATAAGTATGTCCTCACTGCAATCAATATAGAAACCTTTTAAATTTTAAATAATAATGTATTAGAGATATATAAGGTGAAAGCAGTACTAAATAAGTCTGCTCATTGTGTTGTCTGCATGTATCATTTATTTCAATTGGGAGCTTCCAGATAATATAATTAATATCTTTGTATTATTAAATAATACATTTCAAAAATACTTCTCTGAAAATGAGATTTTATTTTCCAGGCTCGTCCTGCGATGATGAACTACTTGAACCCCAGGTAAGTTTGCTAGAATTCAGTTGAAGCACCATTAGATGTTAGTTAAACTGTAAAGAATTACATTTTGGAAATAATGCATCCTTAAATAAACATATTGATTTTTTTATTTGATTTGATTTGTATGCTGCCCCTCTCCAAGGACTCGGGGCATCTCACAACATGTCAAAAACAATATACCATATACATATCTAAAAATCTAATTAATATACTAAAAAACTTTTAAAAACTCTAATAAGGTTTTAAAACATTCATTACCATTCACACAGCAAAACATACTACACTTGTCGACCAGGGGGCTAGGGTTTAATGGCCCCAAGCCTGGTGGCATAAATAGATCTTTAAGCTTTTACGGAAGGCGAGGAGGGTGGGGGCAGTGCGAATCTCCAGAAGGAGCTGATTTAAGGATACATTATCTCCACGGTAAATTTTGTGATGCAAACCTCTGTAGATATAAGGGCTCATAGATACAGTATATATGAAGAGATATCCATGTAAATAGAAACTTGGCATTTGTCAAAATTTTAGCTCATGTAGAAGCCTCTTTGTATGACACAGTATACACACATACAGAGTCATATGATATGCACACCTTTTGCAAGGTAGGCTGTATGACACCAAAGTAAAGTGTTCCCTCGATTTTCGCGGGGGATACGTTAGGAGACCACCCGAGAAAGTCGAATTTCTGCAAAGTAGAGATGCGGAAGTAAATACATTATTTTTGACTATGAACAGTATCACAAGCCTTCCCTTAACACTTTACTATTGGATGTGGAACCGCATCTCAGATTAAAATTAACAATCAGAAGAACATAAGAAGAGCCATGCTGAATCAGGCAAAAGTCCATCGAGTCCAGCATTCTGTGTCACACAGTGGCCCACCAATTGTCCATGGGAATCTTGAGCAGAAAGAGAAGGCAAGACCCTCCCTTTCCCTTGACCCCCAACAAATGGCACTCAAGGGAATCTTGCCTGCCTCAAACAACATAGAGGTGGCACGTGGACATCCGTTTCAATAACCACCCATACACTTGGCATCCATGAATCTGTCTAATCTGTCACGACCTTTTCTGGAAGTGAATTCCATAAACCAATGACCCTCTAGGTGAAGAAATATTTCCCTTGATTTGTCCTCACTTTCTTACCTATGAGCTTTAGGGAGTGCCCCCTTGTCCTAGTATTGTGTGATAGAGAAAATAATTTTTCTCTATCCACCTTTTCTATCCCATGCATGATTTTATACACTTCGATCAAGTCACCCCTTAAACACCATCTTTCAAGGCTGAATTTACTAAATAAACTAAAATAGTAACTATAATTATCAAAGATGTAGCAACTATCCTGTGATAAAAGCAGAGTGGATAAATATTGATGACTTTAAAAAAAAAATCAAACAAATTGGATTGTTTTATTTAAATTGATGGTTTTTAAAAAAATTAAATCAGCTTAGTTATACAGCATGAGACTGTATGTTCTGCAACATACAGCAATATGAGATTATATGTTAAATTACTAACATAGATTGGGGTTTTTTTGTGGGGGGGGGTTATAGATTAATTTTTTTGTATTGGATTTTAAACAAAATTGTTGTAGCGCTAGGAAATTTAAAGGGAACTTCTATTTGTCAATAGTTATTTAGCAAACTAGATATACTATATTCTTGAGTTTAAAGTAAAAATATAATCTAAAAATATGAAAAAAGTAACTCCAAATAAACTTATGGCAAGAATTCCTAATTTATTACACTAAGTAGGAGGGCTGTGTAGAATATTAATTCATTAGCCAATAATTTTTCTATTAGTTTTTTAAATTGTTATATTTGGTATACTCATTAACATTTCATCCTGATTAGGCAAATATTCTGAGCTACCTTCCTCAACCTGATGCTTTCCCATAGTGTGATTAGAAGAGTTATGGACTATGAAAAGCTACTCTTATAGGATAATTAAACCTGCATTTCTTGCTTCTTTTTTTTAAAAAAAAATTATTTTTATTTTATTTAACATACAAACATTTAGACATCATACAATACAACATTGAACATTTACAATTTATATATTTACAAGGTTTATTTTTTACAATTCTATTTGCTATACCTTTTTCTTAACTTCCACCCAGTTGTATATTTTTCCCACACTTTGTAATAGTCCTTATTTTGTTGGTTTTGTATCTCGTATGTTAATTTGCTAAATTTGGCGCAGTCTAATATTTTTTTAATCACCATTTCTTCGTTTGGAGTCTTTTCTTGTTTCCATACTTGTGCATATGCTAATCTTGCAGCAGTAACTAAGTGATTTATTAAGTAGTAATTTTCTTTACTATGTTCGCCTCTGATTATGCCTAATAAATACATTTCCAGTTTTATCTCGAGTTTATAGCCCAGTATTTCTTCCATGTCTAAATTTGGATCCAAATTTTTTTTGCTTCCTTACATTGCCACCATTTCTTGCTTTTAATAATGGGGGTTTTAGTGTTTTTTAAATTATTAGATTTGTTCTTACATTGTCTTAGTAATTGTTGTGAGCCGCCCCGAGTCTATGGAGAGGGGCGGCATACAAAGCTAATAAATAATAATAATAATAATAATAATAATAATAATAATAATAATAATAATATTTACATTTTTGATAAACTCATTCAATGAATCTAAGCTGTGCAAGCTGAGATATCATGCACTGCATTGATGCTTCCACACAATTTTACAGTAACCATGAGATAAATCATAAAACAATGTCCATGAATATTCCTTACTTGCATTGTTTTGCAAATCCATGTAGTTTGAAGATAATTGTATTTGTACCACCAGGTTCTAAGTGAGAGAGAAAGGGTAAGCAATAAAAATGAATGTGAAACCTTCTAAGCAGCTTATAAATATAATATTAAAGAACACCTGTCATTTCAGATCGAACAGGCAGTACCTGTTAGTGGGCATCCATTCACCTGCTGCCTACTACGTCCCTTACTTTGTTGTGTCACTGCCACATCAGCAGCCGCCCCATTAAACTGAATGGAAGTCAAGGAGGAGGCGCTGCAGGACAGAGATGACAGTTGCTCTTTAAAAATTATGACTTAAATCCAGTTGATTTTTACTGATGATTTAAATCAACATGATTTAAATCAAACCCATTCTGGAAAAGGGTTATATTGCTTGGGGTATGGCCGTGGCACATTCTGGTTTTTGTTATCTGCATGAATTTACCAATATGTACAGACACAAGTTCCTTATCAGTAAAATTCTCAGATGGCTTAGCGGAAGATGTGTAATGTAAAAGATTTCTTGCCTTTATTTTATATCTAGATTAAGATGGCTACTAAGTTTCCCAATATATACAAAGCTGATACTACATTGAGGACAAAACTTGTTGTCCAAAAACAAAAGAGACTAAATGAATTTAATAAGCGCAGGCAATTTGTAGAAGTTGAGGTACAAACATCAGTAGACAACGCTACTTATCAGCTGGGCATAGGAAGCAAAGCTTCTGTGCCAAAGCCAAGTAAGTAAAAGCTTTTTAAATATTAACCAAGACTTGTTTTCAGTTTTTATCTTTGTTGTATTTCCTAAATTTACTAAGTTATTTTATTATCTTTTTCAATACAACAAGTCTTCAGGCAGGTTAAGAAAAGGTTTCATTTCTAAGTCTATCCTTGAGCTGAATTTGTACCTAAACTGTTACTTTGTGAAATGTTTCTCTTATTATGAACTGCTGAAAACAGGTGTGCACAGACCCTGAGTGGGATGGGAATTGCCGGTGTCTGCAAATGGAGAGACATGCAAGAGGGCTCTGTCTATGACAGTGATGGCGAACCAAAGGCACACGTGCCCTATGTCAACTCCAACATACATGCATGTGCTAGACAGCTGGTTTCTGGCCTTGGGGAAGGCCCTTTCACCCTCCAGAGGCTTCCCTGAAAAGCCAGAGTGCGAAAAACCTCCCGATGGGCAAAGAGAAAGGTAATAAAAATGGACTTCCGGTTTGTCCATTGTGCTGTTTTTTGCACACCGGAGGCTTCATAGAAGCTTTCTGAAGCCCCAGAGTGTGAGAAATGGCACAATGGGCAAAGCAGACGCCTGTTTTCCCCAACTTCCAGTTTGCCGATTTGGCTGTTTTTTCACCGTCCCAAGCTTCAGCTTAGGGTATGTGTGCATGCGTGGGGGGGAGGGAATGGGTGTTGGCACATGCATGTGTGCTAATACATGCACACACACCCTTTTGGCACACAAACCACAAAAGGTTCGCTATCACTGTTCTATGGCAACTTGCCATGAGAGACTCGGCATGGCCTACTTGCCGTTGCCACCTTGCTGCAGCCATTTCACCATGGAGCAAGAGTTACGCTAATATCCAGGACAGTGCCTCCATTCTTCCTCCATACTTTGGGTCCTTGGTTGCCAAATGAGATGTAAAAGTTTCCACAGTCTGTTGATTTGGGGAGCCATGTCATCTGCTGGTATTCGTCCACTGTGCTTCATTAAATCCAGAGTCAACAGGGCTGTCTACCAGGAGATTTTGGAGTGCTCCATGCTTCCCTCCACATGCGAGCTTTATGGGGATGGTGACTTAAATTTTCCAGCAGGATTTGGTTCCTGCCTACAGTGCCCAAATCCCCAAAAACCAGGTTCAATTCACAGGCTGCAGAAACCTGTGATCAAGTACAGTATATTCCAGAACGTAAGTCAAATTGGTGTGGATTTTCTTGTGGTACAAAGTCATTTCAAAATGAGATGGCAGCAAATAATTTAAGCAAAGTAAGAAATTCTTTGGTTGATCTTATAATCTGAGATCATGTAAGAATTATTTGGGAATCAAATTTTCAGAGCTGTCTGCAAATTTTGTCACAGAAGTCTAAGTTACTTTGCTTCAGGCTACTGATAAAAGCTGCTGGCTGCAATTTGGGGATGCCTTTATATAAGTATGTCCTCACTGCAATCAATATAGAAACCTTTTAAATTTTAAATAATAATGTATTAGAGATATATAAGGTGAAAGCAGTACTAAATAAGTCTGCTCATTGTGTTGTCTGCATGTATCATTTATTTCAATTGGGAGCTTCCAGATAATATAATTAATATCTTTGTATTATTAAATAATACATTTCAAAAATACTTCTCTGAAAATGAGATTTTATTTTCCAGGCTCGTCCTGCGATGATGAACTACTTGAACCCCAGGTAAGTTTGCTAGAATTCAGTTGAAGCACCATTAGATGTTAGTTAAACTGTAAAGAATTACATTTTGGAAATAATGCATCCTTAAATAAACATATTGATTTTTTTATTTGATTTGATTTGTATGCTGCCCCTCTCCAAGGACTCGGGGCATCTCACAACATGTCAAAAACAATATACCATATACATATCTAAAAATCTAATTAATATACTAAAAAACTTTTAAAAACTCTAATAAGGTTTTAAAACATTCATTACCATTCACACAGCAAAACATACTACACTTGTCGACCAGGGGGCTAGGGTTTAATGGCCCCAAGCCTGGTGGCATAAATAGATCTTTAAGCTTTTACGGAAGGCGAGGAGGGTGGGGGCAGTGCGAATCTCCAGAAGGAGCTGATTTAAGGATACATTATCTCCACGGTAAATTTTGTGATGCAAACCTCTGTAGATATAAGGGCTCATAGATACAGTATATATGAAGAGATATCCATGTAAATAGAAACTTGGCATTTGTCAAAATTTTAGCTCATGTAGAAGCCTCTTTGTATGACACAGTATACACACATACAGAGTCATATGATATGCACACCTTTTGCAAGGTAGGCTGTATGACACCAAAGTAAAGTGTTCCCTCGATTTTCGCGGGGGATACGTTAGGAGACCACCCGAGAAAGTCGAATTTCTGCAAAGTAGAGATGCGGAAGTAAATACATTATTTTTGACTATGAACAGTATCACAAGCCTTCCCTTAACACTTTACTATTGGATGTGGAACCGCATCTCAGATTAAAATTAACAATCAGAAGAACATAAGAAGAGCCATGCTGAATCAGGCAAAAGTCCATCGAGTCCAGCATTCTGTGTCACACAGTGGCCCACCAATTGTCCATGGGAATCTTGAGCAGAAAGAGAAGGCAAGACCCTCCCTTTCCCTTGACCCCCAACAAATGGCACTCAAGGGAATCTTGCCTGCCTCAAACAACATAGAGGTGGCACGTGGACATCCGTTTCAATAACCACCCATACACTTGGCATCCATGAATCTGTCTAATCTGTCACGACCTTTTCTGGAAGTGAATTCCATAAACCAATGACCCTCTAGGTGAAGAAATATTTCCCTTGATTTGTCCTCACTTTCTTACCTATGAGCTTTAGGGAGTGCCCCCTTGTCCTAGTATTGTGTGATAGAGAAAATAATTTTTCTCTATCCACCTTTTCTATCCCATGCATGATTTTATACACTTCGATCAAGTCACCCCTTAAACACCATCTTTCAAGGCTGAATTTACTAAATAAACTAAAATAGTAACTATAATTATCAAAGATGTAGCAACTATCCTGTGATAAAAGCAGAGTGGATAAATATTGATGACTTTAAAAAAAAAATCAAACAAATTGGATTGTTTTATTTAAATTGATGGTTTTTAAAAAAATTAAATCAGCTTAGTTATACAGCATGAGACTGTATGTTCTGCAACATACAGCAATATGAGATTATATGTTAAATTACTAACATAGATTGGGGTTTTTTTGTGGGGGGGGTTATAGATTAATTTTTTTGTATTGGATTTTAAACAAAATTGTTGTAGCGCTAGGAAATTTAAAGGGAACTTCTATTTGTCAATAGTTATTTAGCAAACTAGATATACTATATTCTTGAGTTTAAAGTAAAAATATAATCTAAAAATATGAAAAAAGTAACTCCAAATAAACTTATGGCAAGAATTCCTAATTTATTACACTAAGTAGGAGGGCTGTGTAGAATATTAATTCATTAGCCAATAATTTTTCTATTAGTTTTTTAAATTGTTATATTTGGTATACTCATTAACATTTCATCCTGATTAGGCAAATATTCTGAGCTACCTTCCTCAACCTGATGCTTTCCCATAGTGTGATTAGAAGAGTTATGGACTATGAAAAGCTACTCTTATAGGATAATTAAACCTGCATTTCTTGCTTCTTTTTTTTTTAAAAAAATTATTTTTATTTTATTTAACATACAAACATTTAGACATCATACAATACAACATTGAACATTTACAATTTATATATTTACAAGGTTTATTTTTTACAATTCTATTTGCTATACCTTTTTCTTAACTTCCACCCAGTTGTATATTTTTCCCACACTTTGTAATAGTCCTTATTTTGTTGGTTTTGTATCTCGTATGTTAATTTGCTAAATTTGGCGCAGTCTAATATTTTTTTAATCACCATTTCTTCGTTTGGAGTCTTTTCTTGTTTCCATACTTGTGCATATGCTAATCTTGCAGCAGTAACTAAGTGATTTATTAAGTAGTAATTTTCTTTACTATGTTCGCCTCTGATTATGCCTAATAAATACATTTCCAGTTTTATCTCGAGTTTATAGCCCAGTATTTCTTCCATGTCTAAATTTGGATCCAAATTTTTTTTGCTTCCTTACATTGCCACCATTTCTTGCTTTTAATAATGGGGGTTTTAGTGTTTTTTAAATTATTAGATTTGTTCTTACATTGTCTTAGTAATTGTTGTGAGCCGCCCCGAGTCTATGGAGAGGGGCGGCATACAAAGCTAATAAATAATAATAATAATAATAATAATAATAATAATAATAATAATATTTACATTTTTGATAAACTCATTCAATGAATCTAAGCTGTGCAAGCTGAGATATCATGCACTGCATTGATGCTTCCACACAATTTTACAGTAACCATGAGATAAATCATAAAACAATGTCCATGAATATTCCTTACTTGCATTGTTTTGCAAATCCATGTAGTTTGAAGATAATTGTATTTGTACCACCAGGTTCTAAGTGAGAGAGAAAGGGTAAGCAATAAAAATGAATGTGAAACCTTCTAAGCAGCTTATAAATATAATATTAAAGAACACCTGTCATTTCAGATCGAACAGGCAGTACCTGTTAGTGGGCATCCATTCACCTGCTGCCTACTACGTCCCTTACTTTGTTGTGTCACTGCCACATCAGCAGCCGCCCCATTAAACTGAATGGAAGTCAAGGAGGAGGCGCTGCAGGACAGAGATGACAGTTGCTCTTTAAAAATTATGACTTAAATCCAGTTGATTTTTACTGATGATTTAAATCAACATGATTTAAATCAAACCCATTCTGGAAAAGGGTTATATTGCTTGGGGTATGGCCGTGGCACATTCTGGTTTTTGTTATCTGCATGAATTTACCAATATGTACAGACACAAGTTCCTTATCAGTAAAATTCTCAGATGGCTTAGCGGAAGATGTGTAATGTAAAAGATTTCTTGCCTTTATTTTATATCTAGATTAAGATGGCTACTAAGTTTCCCAATATATACAAAGCTGATACTACATTGAGGACAAAACTTGTTGTCCAAAAACAAAAGAGACTAAATGAATTTAATAAGCGCAGGCAATTTGTAGAAGTTGAGGTACAAACATCAGTAGACAACGCTACTTATCAGCTGGGCATAGGAAGCAAAGCTTCTGTGCCAAAGCCAAGTAAGTAAAAGCTTTTTAAATATTAACCAAGACTTGTTTTCAGTTTTTATCTTTGTTGTATTTCCTAAATTTACTAAGTTATTTTATTATCTTTTTCAATACAACAAGTCTTCAGGCAGGTTAAGAAAAGGTTTCATTTCTAAGTCTATCCTTGAGCTGAATTTGTACCTAAACTGTTACTTTGTGAAATGTTTCTCTTATTATGAACTGCTGAAAACAGGTGTGCACAGACCCTGAGTGGGATGGGAATTGCCGGTGTCTGCAAATGGAGAGACATGCAAGAGGGCTCTGTCTATGACAGTGATGGCGAACCAAAGGCACACGTGCCCTATGTCAACTCCAACATACATGCATGTGCTAGACAGCTGGTTTCTGGCCTTGGGGAAGGCCCTTTCACCCTCCAGAGGCTTCCCTGAAAAGCCAGAGTGCGAAAAACCTCCCGATGGGCAAAGAGAAAGGTAATAAAAATGGACTTCCGGTTTGTCCATTGTGCTGTTTTTTGCACACCGGAGGCTTCATAGAAGCTTTCTGAAGCCCCAGAGTGTGAGAAATGGCACAATGGGCAAAGCAGACGCCTGTTTTCCCCAACTTCCAGTTTGCCGATTTGGCTGTTTTTTCACCGTCCCAAGCTTCAGCTTAGGGTATGTGTGCATGCGTGGGGGGGAGGGAATGGGTGTTGGCACATGCATGTGTGCTAATACATGCACACACACCCTTTTGGCACACAAACCACAAAAGGTTCGCTATCACTGTTCTATGGCAACTTGCCATGAGAGACTCGGCATGGCCTACTTGCCGTTGCCACCTTGCTGCAGCCATTTCACCATGGAGCAAGAGTTACGCTAATATCCAGGACAGTGCCTCCATTCTTCCTCCATACTTTGGGTCCTTGGTTGCCAAATGAGATGTAAAAGTTTCCACAGTCTGTTGATTTGGGGAGCCATGTCATCTGCTGGTATTCGTCCACTGTGCTTCATTAAATCCAGAGTCAACAGGGCTGTCTACCAGGAGATTTTGGAGTGCTCCATGCTTCCCTCCACATGCGAGCTTTATGGGGATGGTGACTTAAATTTTCCAGCAGGATTTGGTTCCTGCCTACAGTGCCCAAATCCCCAAAAACCAGGTTCAATTCACAGGCTGCAGAAACCTGTGATCAAGTACAGTATATTCCAGAACGTAAGTCAAATTGGTGTGGATTTTCTTGTGGTACAAAGTCATTTCAAAATGAGATGGCAGCAAATAATTTAAGCAAAGTAAGAAATTCTTTGGTTGATCTTATAATCTGAGATCATGTAAGAATTATTTGGGAATCAAATTTTCAGAGCTGTCTGCAAATTTTGTCACAGAAGTCTAAGTTACTTTGCTTCAGGCTACTGATAAAAGCTGCTGGCTGCAATTTGGGGATGCCTTTATATAAGTATGTCCTCACTGCAATCAATATAGAAACCTTTTAAATTTTAAATAATAATGTATTAGAGATATATAAGGTGAAAGCAGTACTAAATAAGTCTGCTCATTGTGTTGTCTGCATGTATCATTTATTTCAATTGGGAGCTTCCAGATAATATAATTAATATCTTTGTATTATTAAATAATACATTTCAAAAATACTTCTCTGAAAATGAGATTTTATTTTCCAGGCTCGTCCTGCGATGATGAACTACTTGAACCCCAGGTAAGTTTGCTAGAATTCAGTTGAAGCACCATTAGATGTTAGTTAAACTGTAAAGAATTACATTTTGGAAATAATGCATCCTTAAATAAACATATTGATTTTTTTATTTGATTTGATTTGTATGCTGCCCCTCTCCAAGGACTCGGGGCATCTCACAACATGTCAAAAACAATATACCATATACATATCTAAAAATCTAATTAATATACTAAAAAACTTTTAAAAACTCTAATAAGGTTTTAAAACATTCATTACCATTCACACAGCAAAACATACTACACTTGTCGACCAGGGGGCTAGGGTTTAATGGCCCCAAGCCTGGTGGCATAAATAGATCTTTAAGCTTTTACGGAAGGCGAGGAGGGTGGGGGCAGTGCGAATCTCCAGAAGGAGCTGATTTAAGGATACATTATCTCCACGGTAAATTTTGTGATGCAAACCTCTGTAGATATAAGGGCTCATAGATACAGTATATATGAAGAGATATCCATGTAAATAGAAACTTGGCATTTGTCAAAATTTTAGCTCATGTAGAAGCCTCTTTGTATGACACAGTATACACACATACAGAGTCATATGATATGCACACCTTTTGCAAGGTAGGCTGTATGACACCAAAGTAAAGTGTTCCCTCGATTTTCGCGGGGGATACGTTAGGAGACCACCCGAGAAAGTCGAATTTCTGCAAAGTAGAGATGCGGAAGTAAATACATTATTTTTGACTATGAACAGTATCACAAGCCTTCCCTTAACACTTTACTATTGGATGTGGAACCGCATCTCAGATTAAAATTAACAATCAGAAGAACATAAGAAGAGCCATGCTGAATCAGGCAAAAGTCCATCGAGTCCAGCATTCTGTGTCACACAGTGGCCCACCAATTGTCCATGGGAATCTTGAGCAGAAAGAGAAGGCAAGACCCTCCCTTTCCCTTGACCCCCAACAAATGGCACTCAAGGGAATCTTGCCTGCCTCAAACAACATAGAGGTGGCACGTGGACATCCGTTTCAATAACCACCCATACACTTGGCATCCATGAATCTGTCTAATCTGTCACGACCTTTTCTGGAAGTGAATTCCATAAACCAATGACCCTCTAGGTGAAGAAATATTTCCCTTGATTTGTCCTCACTTTCTTACCTATGAGCTTTAGGGAGTGCCCCCTTGTCCTAGTATTGTGTGATAGAGAAAATAATTTTTCTCTATCCACCTTTTCTATCCCATGCATGATTTTATACACTTCGATCAAGTCACCCCTTAAACACCATCTTTCAAGGCTGAATTTACTAAATAAACTAAAATAGTAACTATAATTATCAAAGATGTAGCAACTATCCTGTGATAAAAGCAGAGTGGATAAATATTGATGACTTTAAAAAAAAAAATCAAACAAATTGGATTATTTTATTTAAATTGATGGTTTTTAAAAAAATTAAATCAGCTTAGTTATACAGCATGAGACTGTATGTTCTGCAACATACAGCAATATGAGATTATATGTTAAATTACTAACATAGATTGGGGTTTTTTTGTGGGGGGGGTTATAGATTAATTTTTTTGTATTGGATTTTAAACAAAATTGTTGTAGCGCTAGGAAATTTAAAGGGAACCTCTATTTGTCAATAGTTATTTAGCAAACTAGATATACTATACTCTTGAGTTTAAAGTAAAAATATAATCTAAAAATATGAAAAAAGTAACTCCAAATAAACTTATGGCAAGAATTCCTAATTTATTACACTAAGTAGGAGGGCTGTGTAGAATATTAATTCATTAGCCAATAATTTTTCTATTAGTTTTTTAAATTGTTATATTTAGTATACTTCTCATTAACATTTCATCCTGATTAGGCAAATATTCTGAGCTACCTTCCTCAACCTGATGCTTTCCCATAGTGTGATTAGAAGAGTTATGGACTATGAAAAGCTACTCTTATAGGATAGTTAAACCTGCATTTCTTGCTTCTTTTTTTTTAAAAAAAATTATTTTTATTTTATTTAACATACAAACATTTAGACATCATACAATACAACATTGAACATTTACAATTTATATATTTACAAGGTTTATTTTTTACAATTCTATTTGCTATACCTTTTTCTTAACTTCCACCCAGTTGTATATTTTTCCCACACTTTGTAATAGTCCTTATTTTGTTGGTTTTGTATCTCGTATGTTAATTTGCTAAATTTGGCGCAGTCTAATATTTTTTTAATCACCATTTCTTCGTTTGGAGTCTTTTCTTGTTTCCATACTTGTGCATATGCTAATCTTGCAGCAGTAACTAAGTGATTTATTAAGTAGTAATTTTCTTTACTATGTTCGCCTCTGATTATGCCTAATAAATACATTTCCAGTTTTATCTCGAGTTTATAGCCCAGTATTTCTTCCATGTCTAAATTTGGATCCAAATTTTTTTTGCTTCCTTACATTGCCACCATTTCTTGCTTTTAATAATGGGGGTTTTAGTGTTTTTTAAATTATTAGATTTGTTCTTACATTGTCTTAGTAATTGTTGTGAGCCGCCCCGAGTCTATGGAGAGGGGCGGCATACAAAGCTAATAAATAATAATAATAATAATAATAATAATAATAATAATAATATTTACATTTTTGATAAACTCATTCAATGAATCTAAGCTGTGCAAGCTGAGATATCATGCACTGCATTGATGCTTCCACACAATTTTACAGTAACCATGAGATAAATCATAAAACAATGTCCATGAATATTCCTTACTTGCATTGTTTTGCAAATCCATGTAGTTTGAAGATAATTGTATTTGTACCACCAGGTTCTAAGTGAGAGAGAAAGGGTAAGCAATAAAAATGAATGTGAAACCTTCTAAGCAGCTTATAAATATAATATTAAAGAACACCTGTCATTTCAGATCGAACAGGCAGTACCTGTTAGTGGGCATCCATTCACCTGCTGCCTACTACGTCCCTTACTTTGTTGTGTCACTGCCACATCAGCAGCCGCCCCATTAAACTGAATGGAAGTCAAGGAGGAGGCGCTGCAGGACAGAGATGACAGTTGCTCTTTAAAAATTATGACTTAAATCCAGTTGATTTTTACTGATGATTTAAATCAACATGATTTAAATCAAACCCATTCTGGAAAAGGGTTATATTGCTTGGGGTATGGCCGTGGCACATTCTGGTTTTTGTTATCTGCATGAATTTACCAATATGTACAGACACAAGTTCCTTATCAGTAAAATTCTCAGATGGCTTAGCGGAAGATGTGTAATGTAAAAGATTTCTTGCCTTTATTTTATATCTAGATTAAGATGGCTACTAAGTTTCCCAATATATACAAAGCTGATACTACATTGAGGACAAAACTTGTTGTCCAAAAACAAAAGAGACTAAATGAATTTAATAAGCGCAGGCAATTTGTAGAAGTTGAGGTACAAACATCAGTAGACAACGCTACTTATCAGCTGGGCATAGGAAGCAAAGCTTCTGTGCCAAAGCCAAGTAAGTAAAAGCTTTTTAAATATTAACCAAGACTTGTTTTCAGTTTTTATCTTTGTTGTATTTCCTAAATTTACTAAGTTATTTTATTATCTTTTTCAATACAACAAGTCTTCAGGCAGGTTAAGAAAAGGTTTCATTTCTAAGTCTATCCTTGAGCTGAATTTGTACCTAAACTGTTACTTTGTGAAATGTTTCTCTTATTATGAACTGCTGAAAACAGGTGTGCACAGACCCTGAGTGGGATGGGAATTGCCGGTGTCTGCAAATGGAGAGACATGCAAGAGGGCTCTGTCTATGACAGTGATGGCGAACCAAAGGCACACGTGCCCTATGTCAACTCCAACATACATGCATGTGCTAGACAGCTGGTTTCTGGCCTTGGGGAAGGCCCTTTCACCCTCCAGAGGCTTCCCTGAAAAGCCAGAGTGCGAAAAACCTCCCGATGGGCAAAGAGAAAGGTAATAAAAATGGACTTCCGGTTTGTCCGTTGTGCTGTTTTTTGCACACCGGAGGCTTCATAGAAGCTTTCTGAAGCCCCAGAGTGTGAGAAATGGCACAATGGGCAAAGCAGACGCCTGTTTTCCCCAACTTCCAGTTTGCCGATTTGGCTGTTTTTTCACCGTCCCAAGCTTCAGCTTAGGGTATGTGTGCATGCGTGGGGGGGAGGGAATGGGTGTTGGCACATGCATGTGTGCTAATACATGCACACACACCCTTTTGGCACACAAACCACAAAAGGTTCGCTATCACTGTTCTATGGCAACTTGCCATGAGAGACTCGGCATGGCCTACTTGCCGTTGCCACCTTGCTGCAGCCATTTCACCATGGAGCAAGAGTTACGCTAATATCCAGGACAGTGCCTCCATTCTTCCTCCATACTTTGGGTCCTTGGTTGCCAAATGAGATGTAAAAGTTTCCACAGTCTGTTGATTTGGGGAGCCATGTCATCTGCTGGTATTCGTCCACTGTGCTTCATTAAATCCAGAGTCAACAGGGCTGTCTACCAGGAGATTTTGGAGCGCTCCATGCTTCCCTCCACATGCGAGCTTTATGGGGATGGTGACTTAAATTTTCCAGCAGGATTTGGTTCCTGCCTACAGTGCCCAAATCCCCAAAAACCAGGTTCAATTCACAGGCTGCAGAAACCTGTGATCAAGTACAGTATATTCCAGAACGTAAGTCAAATTGGTGTGGATTTTCTTGTGGTACAAAGTCATTTCAAAATGAGATGGCAGCAAATAATTTAAGCAAAGTAAGAAATTCTTTGGTTGATCTTATAATCTGAGATCATGTAAGAATTATTTGGGAATCAAATTTTCAGAGCTGTCTGCAAATTTTGTCACAGAAGTCTAAGTTACTTTGCTTCAGGCTACTGATAAAAGCTGCTGGCTGCAATTTGGGGATGCCTTTATATAAGTATGTCCTCACTGCAATCAATATAGAAACCTTTTAAATTTTAAATAATAATGTATTAGAGATATATAAGGTGAAAGCAGTACTAAATAAGTCTGCTCATTGTGTTGTCTGCATGTATCATTTATTTCAATTGGGAGCTTCCAGATAATATAATTAATATCTTTGTATTATTAAATAATACATTTCAAAAATACTTCTCTGAAAATGAGATTTTATTTTCCAGGCTCGTCCTGCGATGATGAACTACTTGAACCCCAGGTAAGTTTGCTAGAATTCAGTTGAAGCACCATTAGATGTTAGTTAAACTGTAAAGAATTACATTTTGGAAATAATGCATCCTTAAATAAACATATTGATTTTTTTATTTGATTTGATTTGTATGCTGCCCCTCTCCAAGGACTCGGGGCATCTCACAACATGTCAAAAACAATATACCATATACATATCTAAAAATCTAATTAATATACTAAAAAACTTTTAAAAACTCTAATAAGGTTTTAAAACATTCATTACCATTCACACAGCAAAACATACTACACTTGTCGACCAGGGGGCTAGGGTTTAATGGCCCCAAGCCTGGTGGCATAAATAGATCTTTAAGCTTTTACGGAAGGCGAGGAGGGTGGGGGCAGTGCGAATCTCCAGAAGGAGCTGATTTAAGGATACGTTATCTCCGCGGTAAATTTTGTGATGCAAACCTCTGTAGATATAAGGGCTCATAGATACAGTATATATGAAGAGATATCCATGTAAATAGAAACTTGGCATTTGTCAAAATTTTAGCTCATGTAGAAGCCTCTTTGTATGACACAGTATACACACATACAGAGTCATATGATATGCACACCTTTTGCAAGGTAGGCTGTATGACACCAAAGTAAAGTGTTCCCTCGATTTTCGCGGGGGATACGTTAGGAGACCACCCGAGAAAGTCGAATTTCTGCAAAGTAGAGATGCGGAAGTAAATACATTATTTTTGACTATGAACAGTATCACAAGCCTTCCCTTAACACTTTACTATTGGATGTGGAACCGCATCTCAGATTAAAATTAACAATCAGAAGAACATAAGAAGAGCCATGCTGAATCAGGCAAAAGTCCATCGAGTCCAGCATTCTGTGTCACACAGTGGCCCACCAATTGTCCATGGGAATCTTGAGCAGAAAGAGAAGGCAAGACCCTCCCTTTCCCTTGACCCCCAACAAATGGCACTCAAGGGAATCTTGCCTGCCTCAAACAACATAGAGGTGGCACGTGGACATCCGTTTCAATAACCACCCATACACTTGGCATCCATGAATCTGTCTAATCTGTCACGACCTTTTCTGGAAGTGAATTCCATAAACCAATGACCCTCTAGGTGAAGAAATATTTCCCTTGATTTGTCCTCACTTTCTTACCTATGAGCTTTAGGGAGTGCCCCCTTGTCCTAGTATTGTGTGATAGAGAAAATAATTTTTCTCTATCCACCTTTTCTATCCCATGCATGATTTTATACACTTCGATCAAGTCACCCCTTAAACACCATCTTTCAAGGCTGAATTTACTAAATAAACTAAAATAGTAACTATAATTATCAAAGATGTAGCAACTATCCTGTGATAAAAGCAGAGTGGATAAATATTGATGACTTTAAAAAAAAAAATCAAACAAATTGGATTATTTTATTTAAATTGATGGTTTTTAAAAAAATTAAATCAGCTTAGTTATACAGCATGAGACTGTATGTTCTGCAACATACAGCAATATGAGATTATATGTTAAATTACTAACATAGATTGGGGTTTTTTTGTGGGGGGGGGTTATAGATTAATTTTTTTGTATTGGATTTTAAACAAAATTGTTGTAGCGCTAGGAAATTTAAAGGGAACCTCTATTTGTCAATAGTTATTTAGCAAACTAGATATACTATATTCTTGAGTTTAAAGTAAAAATATAATCTAAAAATATGAAAAAAGTAACTCCAAATAAACTTATGGCAAGAATTCCTAATTTATTACACTAAGTAGGAGGGCTGTGTAGAATATTAATTCATTAGCCAATAATTTTTCTATTAAGTTTTTTAAATTGTTATATTTAGTATACTTCTCATTAACATTTCATCCTGATTAGGCAAATATTCTGAGCTACCTTCCTCAACCTGATGCTTTCCCATAGTGTGATTAGAAGAGTTATGGACTATGAAAAGCTACTCTTATAGGATAATTAAACCTGCATTTCTTGCTTCTTCTTTTTTAAAAAAATTATTTTTATTTTATTTAACATACAAACATTTAGACATCATACAATACAACATTGAACATTTACAATTTATATATTTACAAGGTTTATTTTTTACAATTCTATTTGCTATACCTTTTTCTTAACTTCCACCCAGTTGTATATTTTTCCCACACTTTGTAATAGTCCTTATTTTGTTGGTTTTGTATCTCGTATGTTAATTTGCTAAATTTGGCGCAGTCTAATATTTTTTTAATCACCATTTCTTCGTTTGGAGTCTTTTCTTGTTTCCATACTTGTGCATATGCTAATCTTGCAGCAGTAACTAAGTGATTTATTAAGTAGTAATTTTCTTTACTATGTTCGCCTCTGATTATGCCTAATAAATACATTTCCAGTTTTATCTCGAGTTTATAGCCCAGTATTTCTTCCATGTCTAAATTTGGATCCAAATTTTTTTTGCTTCCTTACATTGCCACCATTTCTTGCTTTTAATAATGGGGGTTTTAGTGTTTTTTAAATTATTAGATTTGTTCTTACATTGTCTTAGTAATTGTTGTGAGCCGCCCCGAGTCTATGGAGAGGGGCGGCATACAAAGCTAATAAATAATAATAATAATAATAATAATAATAATAATAATAATAATAATAATATTTACATTTTTGATAAACTCATTCAATGAATCTAAGCTGTGCAAGCTGAGATATCATGCACTGCATTGATGCTTCCACACAATTTTACAGTAACCATGAGATAAATCATAAAACAATGTCCATGAATATTCCTTACTTGCATTGTTTTGCAAATCCATGTAGTTTGAAGATAATTGTATTTGTACCACCAGGTTCTAAGTGAGAGAGAAAGGGTAAGCAATAAAAATGAATGTGAAACCTTCTAAGCAGCTTATAAATATAATATTAAAGAACACCTGTCATTTCAGATCGAACAGGCAGTACCTGTTAGTGGGCATCCATTCACCTGCTGCCTACTACGTCCCTTACTTTGTTGTGTCACTGCCACATCAGCAGCCGCCCCATTAAACTGAATGGAAGTCAAGGAGGAGGCGCTGCAGGACAGAGATGACAGTTGCTCTTTAAAAATTATGACTTAAATCCAGTTGATTTTTACAGATGATTTAAATCAACATGATTTAAATCAAACCCATTCTGGAAAAGGGTTATATTGCTTGGGGTATGGCCGTGGCACATTCTGGTTTTTGTTATCTGCATGAATTTACCAATATGTACAGACACAAGTTCCTTATCAGTAAAATTCTCAGATGGCTTAGCGGAAGATGTGTAATGTAAAAGATTTCTTGCCTTTATTTTATATCTAGATTAAGATGGCTACTAAGTTTCCCAATATATACAAAGCTGATACTACATTGAGGACAAAACTTGTTGTCCAAAAACAAAAGAGACTAAATGAATTTAATAAGCGCAGGCAATTTGTAGAAGTTGAGGTACAAACATCAGTAGACAACGCTACTTATCAGCTGGGCATAGGAAGCAAAGCTTCTGTGCCAAAGCCAAGTAAGTAAAAGCTTTTTAAATATTAACCAAGACTTGTTTTCAGTTTTTATCTTTGTTGTATTTCCTAAATTTACTAAGTTATTTTATTATCTTTTTCAATACAACAAGTCTTCAGGCAGGTTAAGAAAAGGTTTCATTTCTAAGTCTATCCTTGAGCTGAATTTGTACCTAAACTGTTACTTTGTGAAATGTTTCTCTTATTATGAACTGCTGAAAACAGGTGTGCACAGACCCTGAGTGGGATGGGAATTGCCGGTGTCTGCAAATGGAGAGACATGCAAGAGGGCTCTGTCTATGACAGTGATGGCGAACCAAAGGCACACGTGCCCTATGTCAACTCCAGCATACATGCATGTGCTAGACAGAGCTGAATTTGTACCTAAACTGTTACTTTGTGAAATGTTTCTCTTATTATGAACTGCTGAAAAGAGGTGTGCACCTTTTGCAAGATAGGCTGTATGACACCAAAGTATAGTGTTCCCTCGATTTTCGCGGAGCATACGTTACGAGACCACCCGAGAAAGTCGAATTTCCGCGAAGTAGAGATGCGGAAGTAAATACATTATTTTTGATTATGAACAGTATCACAAGCCTTCCCTTAACACTTTAAACCCCTAAATTTACAATTTCCCATTCCCTTAGCAAACATTTAGATTATTACTCACCATGTTTATTTATTAAAGTTTATTTAATTTTTTTTTACTAAAGGCGGACAAAAGTTTGGCAATGACATATGATGTCATTGGGCGGGAGAAACCATGGTATAGGGGGAAAAACACGAAGTATTTTTTAATTAATATTTTTGAAAAACCGTGGTATTGACTTTTTGCGAAAATCAAGGGAACGCTGTACAGTAGTCCTTATTCTGGCAGTATGACACCAAAGTAGTCCTTATTCTAGTTACCTATTGACTTTTCACAATAAAAAATACCTAAGATTAGTTTAGGTGAAATGCATCTGTTTTTATTGTAGCAATTATGATGCATCACTCCAAAGCTAATTGCTTACTAAAGATAACTTATGGTGCACCTAAACAGCACGTAAAAATTTTTAATACCGTTTCCCCAAAAATAAGACAGTATCTTATATTAATTTTTGCTCCCAAAGATGTGCTACGTCTTATTTTCAGGGGATGTCTTATTTTTTTTCAATGAATTGTATCCGGTATCCTCCTGCAGCAAAAACGCATCCAAACACGCAGCTGCATGTTGGATGCATGTGGATGTGTTTTAAATCTGGTTGATGCAGCATTTTGGGATGCAATTTATGGACAGCAGTGTTATATATGTTCTGTTCGGGAATGCTGCGAAATGAAACGTCTCCTACATCTTACTTTCGGGGGTGACTTATTTTCGGAGAAACAGGATAGGAAATGGTCTAGCTAGTCTTATTTAGCTTTATCCTTTCTTACTGTAGTATCAATTTATTGCCTGTGCATTTGAAATATATGATAGTTTTGTCATCAAAAAGGGCTGGGGTCTGTCCCCAGAAAGGCTTACATTCTGAATCTCAACATCAGAGGAAAAAGGGAGCGCAGAAATATAATTGGAACCAAATTGAGCAACAATTCTTATATAATTTTCCTCATTTGCTATCCTTCATCTATCTTGCATTACGGCTCTCAGTATTTTCAAATAATATGGGTATGAGCACACATGACAGTTTCACTTGGGACAAAACTGTATTAGAATCATGATATCGATCCCACCATGGAGTATTGGTTAGGAAGCAGTATAAAACTAACTGTAAGAATGGTGTGTATGTATATGAGTGTGTTTTTTTCTTTTTTTCTTTTTTTTATAACTTTTTAATGGGTTTTTTAGTTTGTTATGTTTTAATCTCAGGTAAGTATTCAACTACTTTTACTGTTTTGTATTTATTCTTATATTTATACCGCTGTTGTAAGCCGCCCTAAGTCGTTTGCAATTGGGCAGCATAGAAGTCGAATGAATGAATGAATGAATGAACCAACGAACCAACGAATGAATAAATAAACAAACAAATAAATAAATATGAGTAAAAGAATCTTCACTGCTATGTCAGCTTATGGTTGGAGATGAGTGCATAGATTCACATATCTGTCCAATGGAACTCAGATGGGAGACTTTTTTTACATCTGTCAGTCTATTTACTGCACATCTTGTTAGTCTGGTCTTGGGCGCTTTTAAGTTTTAAATTTGGCATTATAAGAAATATTTATACAATTCTTATTAAAATTGGAATAGAGGGGTGGCGTTAAATTGACTTAAAATGGCAACAAATATTTCTATCTGAAAGCTCAGCCACAAGCAAACAGCTTGAAGGGATTTGGAAAGGCTTGCATTTTAACTGCACATTAAATGTATTTCTTCTGCCCCCACAGCTAAATCTGGATATCAGCATTTTCTTCACTCCTCTGAGAAACAATGCTGAAAAACGTATTTCAGTTGATTCATGCAGAAACCTTATTAATTCTCTCCTTTTCCGGAAAAGAAGAAATAAGTTACATTTAAAATCCTAATCTTGGAATCCATAAGCTTTAGTTCTGTTATTAAACTCAATTGCCTTTTCAAAAGTATACTTCTGCTGGAGAAGACACCTACGGAGAATATGAATTCTAGAATGTTCTGTGGTCTGTGTCTATTGAATTTTAATGCAACAATGTTCTCAATTGGCTTAACGTGACTTGATCAGTTAAAATGTTTTGGACTTAAGACTTGAATAGTAAAATTCTGCTTGTCGTTAAATGAGTAGAAGAGGGAGTGGGGGAAAATATTTTAAAAGGCTGCTGCCTTTCAAATGTCTGTTTTTTAATATTTTAATAATTAAATTTATTTATTTATTAAAATAAAGTATTTACTTATTTATTAAAATAAAGTATTTATTTATTTATTATTAAAGTTCTGTAAACTAGATCTGTATCCGCGTTTTATTTGGATTTTACAATATTTCTCCAACCATTTCCACATATGTGCCGTATTTTTCACTCTATAACACACACTCCCCCCCCCCCCCCCAAAAAAAAAAAGTGGGTGGAAATGTCTGTGCATCAGTACCGGTCCTTTGGTGAATAGCAGCGGTGGGGTCCTTTAACAGTGCCGAACCCTGCTTCTTCTGTCTTAGTCATTGTCCATCTTTTTTCTCCGCAATGCTGGAGTCAATAGCCAGAACTGGCACAGGAGAGGACACATATCTGTAGTCCTCTCAGGCTCTGCCTGTTTTGTTTTGTTTTTTCTTGTTTTCTTCCTCTAAACCAGTGGTTCTCAACCTTTCTAATGCCGCGACCCCTTAATTACAGTTCCTCATGTTGTGGTGACCCCCAACCATAAGTCTACCACCAATTATCCTAACAGAGCTATAAGCTGATTGGCAGGAAGATCAGAGGGACACCCCCACTGTAAATACCTGATTGGTCAGATTGCAAAAACACATTCATGTGTCTTTCCCATAGTCTTAGGTGACCCCTGTGAAACGGTTGTTCGACCCCCAAAGGGGTCCCGACTCCCAGGTTGAGAACCACTGCTCTAAACCTAGCTGCGTCTTATGGTCAGGTGCGTCTTACAGTGTGAAAAAAAATGTTAAGTAGATCTAAACATTGAATCATAATTGAGTAGAAGCCAATTCACACATTACATTAAGTCATGATTACAGGAAGTCCTTCATTTACATTCACAACTGAGATTGGAATTTCCAGTGATAGCAGTCACTGCAATCCCAGTTGCTATTATTAACTGAATCCCAATGTCTTTAGGTGAGGCAACTTCCTACTGGCTTCCCATAACCAAAGTTGGTGGAGAAGCTGACGGGAAGTTCCAGGTCCCAGGTAGATAAGAGGCTGCTGCCAGGTAGAAGAGGGCGCAAGAGGATGCAAGGGATAATCCATGAGAGGTATGGGTAAGGAAGTATTTGCACTATGTGGGTGGAGAAAAGCTTGCAGGAGTGCATAAGAGGCATCACCCAAATTGGTGAGAGTGTAGGAGAAGTGCAATATATGTTAGGGAGGATGCATGAGAGGTATAATGAGAGTTCAAGGTCTGCATCCAGCAAATGTAGAACAGGTGGGAGGGGGTACAGGTGGGGGAGGCTCTTCCAAGCAACTTGTGATATTTTCTGCCAGCTCCCCCACTGTCTTTCTGAGAAAGCCAAGGAGGGCAGGTTGCAAATGGCAATCATATGATTTTGGGTGCTTTGCAAAAAATGGAATGAGTTGTCTAGCACCCAGATTATGATCACGTGGCCACAAGGGTTCTTGGGCAGCAATAATTCCAATTACCAGTTGTAGCATCACCACTCAACATCCTCCTAACTGTAAAAGGTCACTGAACAAATGATAAATCAAGGATCACCTTTAATTTGGCTGGGTGTTAACAATATTAAGTTATAAATCAAATGTGGACAGTTCTATTAAACCTCTAAGAGTTACAGGGCATGCCTGCTGATACTGTATATTGATATCACTGAATGAAAGGGAAGAAAAATGTTGGGTTTTATGAACTTAAATCAAAATTCTTACCTAGGTCTCATGTTTCAGGTCTCATTTTTGTATAAAATGACCTGAAAATCATCAATTTTCCTATCAAATTTCCTGACAATGTTGTTAGGATCCCAAAATAGAGTTTGGATGGGAAGAAAGGCGTTCCTGCCAACCAGTTATCTATTTCAGCTATAAATCTTGATCGACAAACCATTAACTAGCTAATTTCACACAAAGCCTGAAGCGATCCATAATTTAGTGCAATTGTGAATCAAGCCAGTGTAGCTTTTTAAAAATTTATTTATTATTTTGATTTATAGGCCGCCCTTCTGATGGACTCATATCTTTCCAATATGAAAAGCAGCAATTCAAAAGATTAAAGGCATGTGCCTTTCATAACTTTCTTAGAGTGGTGAATGTCCATGATACTGTTGGCATCAGAATAGATGTGCCCTATGCTCTGTGTCATGTTTCTCAATGTCAGCAACTTTAAGACACAGACTCAGGAAAAACTAATTCACTTAACAACCATTGCAAAGAAGGTTGGAAAAAAATCAGGTCCGGTGACATGACGCCTAAATTTATGACTGCAATGGCTTATAGCTATCATTCTGAGCAAAACTATTCATACACAAGACTGGTAGCCTTTAAGAGTTTTATTTCTTAGTCTATATAATACAGTATATCTCTTTTTAGTTTTATAGGGATGTTAAGCACTAGGCTGCAATGGGCCAAAGTCTTGGCTTAGATCATGAAAGGCGTGACACTGGTGAGGGTGACATCCCCAGAAACATACAGCTTGGTGATCTGCTGCAGCTCTTTAATGCGGTGCTTGTACTGCATGAGATGAGCGTCATCAACAGCTACCTTCAGTTGATCTGCTTCACACAGAATCTGAATCTGTAAAAAGACAGATTTAAACATTCCTAAAAAGTTATACAGTGGTCCCTCGAGTTTCGCGATCTCACCTATTGCGAAACGCTATATCGCGAGTTTTCAACCCGGAAGTAAACTCCACCATCTGCGCATGCGTGCCCTTCCACGCATGCGTAGATGGTGGAGTTTCCCCGCCGGGCAGAGGCTTCCCTGGGTCTTCCCCCTCTTGCCCCGGTAAGGCGCGAGCAATGGCGTGGGCGGGTGGGCGGCACACGCGCGGGAAAACCCCAGGGCCGCTTCTCAGCTGGGAAGCGGGCCCCAGCAACAGCGTGGGGGGGTGGGCGGCACGCACGCGCGCGGGGAAACCCCAGGGCCGCTTCTCAGCTGGGAAGCGACCCCAGCAACAGCGTGGGGGGGTGGGCGGCACGCGCGCGCGCGGGGAAACCCCAGGGCAGCTTCTCAGCTGGAAGCGGCCCCAGCAACAGCGTGGGGGGGCGGGCGGCACGCGCGCTGCGCGGGGAAACCCCAGGGCCGCTTCTCAGCTGGGAAGCGGCCCCAGCAACAGCGTGGGGGGGTGGGCGGCACGCGCGCGCGCGGGGGAAACCCCAGGGCCGCTTCTCAGCTGGGAAGCGACCCCAGCAACAGCGTGGGGGGGGTGGGCGGGCACGCGCGCGCGCGGGGAAACCCCCAGGGCTGCTTCTCAGCTGGGAAGCGGCCCCAGCAACAGCGTGGGGGGGCGGGGGCGCACGCGCGCGCGCGGGGAAACCCCAGGCCGCTTCTCAGCTGGGAAGCGGCCCCAGCAACAGCGTGGGGGGGCGGGCGGCACGCGCGCGCGCGGGGAAACCCCAGGGCCGCTTCTCAGCTGGGAAGCGGCCCCAGCAACAGCGTGGGCGGGCGGGCGGCACGCGCGCGGACAAGCAGCAGCAGCGAGGCGGCGGGTAAACCCAATCTTCGACTCCTCGCTGCTGCGGTGGAAATAAAAACACCATCTGCGCATGCGCAGATGGTGTTTTTACTTCCGCACCGCTACTTCGCGACAAATCGATCATCGCGAGGGGTCCTGGAACGGAACCCTCGCGATGATCGAGGGATCACTGTAATAAAAATTACAGAAACACCATGAATTCATGTAACCTAAATCTTGGTTTTTTGCACTGGGCACTATGGACTTGCAGAACTAGCATTTTGTGTTTGATATGCTTACACACAAAAAAACCCCACCACAAATATTGTATGAAACCAGGAAATGTAGTGAGAAATTTATGACTGCAATGCTTATAGCTATCATTCTGAGCAAAACTATTCATACACAAGAC
This sequence comes from Erythrolamprus reginae, assembly GCF_031021105.1. Classification (NCBI taxonomy): domain Eukaryota; kingdom Metazoa; phylum Chordata; class Lepidosauria; order Squamata; family Dipsadidae; genus Erythrolamprus; species Erythrolamprus reginae. Next base: position 230,275,363 of record NC_091950.1, read on the forward strand.
TGGTAGCCTTTAAGAGTTTTATTTCTTAGTCTATATAATACAGTATATCTCTTTTTAGTTTTATAGGGATGTTAAGCACTAGGCTGCAATGGGCCAAAGTCTTGGCTTAGATCATGAAAGGCGTGACACTGGTGAGGGTGACATCCCCAGAAACATACAGCTTGGTGATCTGCTGCAGCTCTTTAATGCGGTGCTTGTACTGCATGAGATGAGCGTCATCAACAGCTACCTTCAGTTGATCTGCTTCACACAGAATCTGAATCTGTAAAAAGACAGATTTAAACATTCCTAAAAAGTTATACAGTGGTCCCTCGAGTTTCGCGATCTCACCTACTGCGAAACGCTATATCGCGAGTTTTCAACCCGGAAGTAAACTCCACCATCTGCGCATGCGTGCCCTTCCACGCATGCGTAGATGGTGGAGTTTCCCCGCCGGGCAGAGGCTTCCCTGGGTCTTCCCCCTCTTGCCCCGGTAAGGCGCGAGCAATGGCGTGGGCGGTGTGGGCGGCACAGGCGCGGGGAAACCCCAGGGCCGCTTCTCAGCTGGGAAGCGGCCCCAGCAACAGCGTGGGGGGGGTGTGGGCGGCACGCCCGCGCGCGGGGAAACCCCAGGGCCGCTTCTCAGCTGGGAAGCGACCCCAGCAACAGCGTGGGGGGGTGGGCGGCACGCGCTGCGCGCGGGGAAACCCCAGGGCTGCTTCTCAGCTGGGAAGCGGCCCCAGCAACAGCGTGGGGGGGCGGGCGGCACGCGCGCGCGCGGGGAAACCCCAGGGCCGCTTCTCAGCTGGGAAGCGGCCCCAGCAACAGCGTGGGGGGGTGGGCGGCACGCGCGCGGGCGGGGAAACCCCAGGGCCGCTTCTCAGCTGGGAAGCGGCCCCAGCAACAGCGTGGGGGGGCGGGCGGCACGCGCGCGCGCGGGGAAACCCCAGGGCCGCTTCTCAGCTGGGAAGCGGCCCCAGCAACAGCGTGGGCGGGCGGGCGGCACGCGTGCGGACAAGCAGCAGCAGCGAGGCGGCGGGGAAACCCAATCTTCGACTCCTCGCTGCTGCGGTGGAAATAAAAACACCATCTGCGCATGCGCAGATGGTGTTTTTACTTCCGCACCGCTACTTCGCGACAAATCGATCATCGCGAGGGGTCCTGGAACGGAACCCTCGCGATGATCGAGGGATCACTGTAATAAAAATTACAGAAACACCATGAATTCATGTAACCTAAATCTTGGTTTTTTGCACTGGGCACTATGGACTTGCAGAACTAGCATTTTGTGTTTGATATGCTTACACACAAAAAAACCCCACCACAAATATTGTATGAAACCAGGAAATGTAGTGAGAAAAGTGGCCTCTTCCAGCCTCATGAGCCTCAAAAGAGAGCAATGCTAAATTCAGCATCAGAGGTTTTTGGGTGAGTGATTTTTTTTAAAATATCATGCATGCACACACCCCATAATTCAATGCCTGGGGAGGGCAAAAACAGCTTCCTCCGGCCCCCAGAGGCCCTCTTGGATCCAGAAACAGTCTGTTTCCCAACTTCTGGCGGGCCTAGCAGGCTCGTGTTTTCTCCTCCCCAGGTTCCTGGAGCCGGTGTGTGTGTGTAAAAATGCCCCCCCCATCCCCCAGAGCCTCTCTGGAAGCCAAAAACACCCTCCCAGAGCCTCTGTGCAAGCCAAAAATCAGCTGGCCGGTACATACATGCACGTTGGAGCTCAGCTTGGGCAACGGCTCGCGTGTAGGCAGATATGGCTCCGTGTGCCACCTTTGGCGCCCATCTCCATAGGTTCGCCATCACTGGACTAGTGCAATCAGACTATACTGACAAAAACTTATGGAACTCAATCCAACTAAACTGACAATGTTCTCTTGCATTTTACTCTCATTTTAAGTCTAGTTTTTAATCACTTTCTGGTAATCATCCAAGAACCTTTATGATTGCCTCTGTTGAAGTACACTGGGAACGACAATGCTCTGCTTCCTATGCAGAAAAATGAGGATGTCAGGGCATCCCTGGAGGGGAGGGGGGGCAGTAAGAAGCTTCCTATTCATCCTTTGATGTCATCTGATTTACAACCCTCATATCAGAACCAGTTCTCTATCTTGCTTTAGGTGCTATGTAGAAACAAGGCGGCAGGATTAGAAGCGTTCACAGGGCTCGCTTAAAATGGTTAGTGATTGAGCCATTTTCTGTGTAATAAATTGAACCATTTACTAATCAAATAATTTAGACTTGTACAATATCCAACAGCAAAGATACACACCGAAATTAACAGTAAAGGGAAACAAATGGTTCAAATGCAATCACTAAGTATTTTTCCAGCTTTTGTTGAATGAATGTAATACTGTACATGCAACCCGTCTTTCTTAGCCTGAAGCCCTTCCAGGGGTACTACAATTCCCCAACTATTAAAATTCCCACTCAGTTTGGGTATTTCTGGGAATTCTGATGGATGGTCTTAAGCGTGAACATGAGTAATAGAAATGGAATCAGGTAAATTAAACTATCCTTGCAATATTCACATAAATAATTTCCAGGCAATCAAGTTCATCCTTGATTGGTTTTTTAGTTATTTTAGTATTGGATTGGATTGTTACATGCTGTTTTTATAATTGTTGTTAGCCGCCCCGAGTCTACGGAAAGGGGTGGGATACAAATCCAATAAATAAATAAATAGCTATCAAAAGGACACCTGACACAAAAACTTTACCTTAAAAGGTTTGCCAGCCTCAAAAGGAAACCTGGGTGCCGTCCGGTCTTCCGTCCCCCAAACATTTTGAATCTTGGTGTTGCATACAATCACCTTCCTGTTGTCCTCAGGGAAGCGAGGATTGAAATGGAAAGCAATGTCATCGCCTTTCTTCAAATCTACTTGAAATCTGCGAGAAATGAGGGCACAAACTTGTTATTCCAGGTTCTAATTGTTGAATCCTATGTAAATAGTTGCTCCTATGTAAAAAAAAATGCTGTCTCTATGCAAACTGTGTAAAAATAGAAGTCGCGCCTGATTGGCTCAGACGCTGACAGTTCTCTTTTGGCCGAGCCGCAAAAGTAGAAAAGGAGCGCCTGTTCTCTGTTAAAGCAGACGTGTTCCAGCTGAATGTCACTTGTCTTAAAGAGCTGAATAAAAGAACCGTCTTGTTAGCCTCCTGTCTCTGGACTCTTCACTGGCGACGAGGATGGGATAACCACGCTCTCACCATGAACAACCTGCCAGTCGCCGGGCTCCTGAGTTCTTCGATCGGAGAAATCCTCCTGGGACGCCTACATGGCCAAGTTCGAGATCTTCCTCGAAGCTGCCGGGATACTGGACGCCGACACCGAACGGAAGCGGGCAATCTTCCTGAACTACTGCGGCTCAGAGATATTCGATCTCGCCCAGACACTAACCGATCCGCTACCCGGCCAACTCCGTCGCTTGGGACGTCCTGAAAACCAAGCTCGCCGCCCACTTCAAGCCCACGAAGCCAGCCATCGTGTTCCGGCACCAGTTTTCCAGAATGGGCCAGCTCGAATCCGAGTCAATAAACCAGTTCACTACGCGTCTTCGTACGGTGCTGTCAAAATGTAAATTTGACAACCCAGAAGCTCGCCTCACCGATGCCCTCATTTTCGGCATGAAAAATGCTACGGTCCGCAACAAGCTCCTCACAGAAGACGAGCCTTCTCTCCAAGCAGTAATCAAGCTGGCACAAACCGCAGAAGTCGCCGACGCTGCTGCCAAGGAGTTAAAGAAACATGACAAGCAGGAAGTCGTCGCCCAGATCGACTCCAAAGCTTCCCGCGCCGAGGCCCCAGACGACCTCAGCCCACCTGCCTTCACCGAGGACAGCTGTTTCCTGCTGCAACAGGATCAGTCGAGACAACCCAGATACCCTCGCCCCGTCGCCCCCTGCTCCGGCTGCCGAGGGAACCATCCATGCCAACGCTGCCCTTTCCGGGATGCCATCTGCTGCCGCTGCAACCGGCAGGGCCATATCACTGAAGCCTGCAGAGCCCCCATGCCAGAAGACTCTTTTTCCACACCGCGACCTCCTCGGTTCCAGACCCAAACAGCTCAACCGCGCGAAAACAGACTTCCTCGGTTTTCCGCCCGCAGAAACAGCTCAACCGTCAACCGTGACTACGCAAGAGGTAAAAAACATTTTTCCATAAATAGCACGGCAACAAAAAACAGGAGCAAAATCATAATTTTGCTGCTCCTAAACAACAAGCCGTGCAGCATGGAACTGGACACTGGGTCTAAGTATATCATTATGCCATGGGAAAAGCTAAAATTGTACATGCCTAGTCTCTCAAAATCTGCTCTTATGCATACTACTTTAGTAATTAAGGATTTTCAGGGGGGAATAATACCAGTATTGGGGAAGGTAAATGTACCAATTATGTTCAAAAATGTCAAATGTAACCTTCCTTTGATTGTTGTTGCAGGGGCTAGGCACTCTCTTAGAAACATAGAAACATAGAAGTCTGACGGCAGAAAAAGACCTCATGGTCCATCTAGTCTGCCCTTATACTATTTTCTGTATTTTATCTTAGGATGGCTATATGTTTATCCCAGGCATGTTTAAATTCAGTTACTGTGGATTTATCTACCATGTCTGCTGGAAGTTTGTTCCAAGGATCTACTACTCTTTCAGTAAAATAATATTTTCTCATGTTGCTTTTGATCTTTCCCCCAACTAACTTTAGATTGTGTCCCCTTGTTCTTGTGTTCACTTTCCTATTAAAAACACTTCCCTCCTGGACCTTATTTAACCCTTTAATATATTTAAATGTTTCGATCATGTCCCCCCTTTTCCTTCTGTCCTCCAGACTATACAGATTGAGTTCATTAAGTCTTTCCTGATACGTTTTATGCTTAAGACCTTCCACCATTCTTGTAGCCCGTCTTTGGACTCTCTTCTGGGATTGGCATGGATGGATCCTTTGGGTATTGAAATCTCTGGTATTTGTAATGTCAAATCTGTTGACATTCCCAACTTCTTGCAGGAATTCCCTGAGGTCTTTAGCTCCACCTTGGGGTCTTACAAAGGGCCACCTATCTCTTTTTCTATTGACCCTAAGGTTCCCCCTGTCAGGCTAAAACTCCTTAGGGTTCCCCTACCTCTTCTTCCAAAGCTTGATCTACAGCTTGACAAGCTTATAGGCCAGGGCATTTTAGTCCCTGTGGATCAAGGGCCTTGGAAGACACCCATAGTCACGCCTTTAAAGCCTGATGGCTCTTTGAGGGTTTGCGCTGACTATAAGTCAACGCTTAACAAGGCACTCCAACATCACCCTTACCCCATTCCTGTGGTGCAACAACTTCTTCACTCCCTGGGGGAAGGGAAAGTGTTCGCCAAGATCGATTTGGTGCAAGCTTATCAACAGCTCCCTGTCAATGAGCCAACCGCACTCGCGCAGACTATTGTCACTCACAGGGGGGGCGTTTAAATGTACCAGATTGCAATTTGGGGTAAGCATAGCCCCTGGGATTTTTCAAAGCATAATGGAACGCTTGTTGTCAGGAATTAAGGGCACTATTCCCTATTTTGATGACATATTAATTTCAGGAGAAAACCAATCTCAACTCAACCAGAGAATAAGGGAGGTATTACATAGACTGCAAGCTAAAGGCCTAAGAATCAAACCAGACAAGTGCATTTGGGGAACTAGCAGTGTGGAATTCTTAGGGTATAGGATTGATGGCGAAGGCATCCACCCCACTACTGAAAAATTAAAAGCCATTAGAGAAGCCCCAGAGCCACAGAATAAGACAGAATTGCAGGCATTTTTAGGCCTTCTAAATTTTTATTCTGTTTTTTTAAAGCAGAAGGAAACAGCAGCAGAGCCTCTACACCGGGTGCTTCAGAAGGGAACTCCTTGGACATGGAGGAGAACTGTGCACGAAGCCTTTTCGCAAATAAAGCAGTTGTTAACTTCCAAAAGTGTGGTAGTTCAGTACAGCACTTTGCTACCCGTCAGGCTTACGTGTGATGCGTCCCTAGTATGGGGTCGGGGGGGTCTTGGCACATGTCTTGCCAAATAATACAGAAGCCCCAATTGCTTTCTTTTCCAGGACAATGACTAGCACAGAGAGAAATTACAGCCAGCTAGATAAAGAGGCTCTAGCTATAGTGGCTGGCGTAAAAAAGTTTCATAACTACCTTTTTGGCAGGAAATTTGAGTTAGTCACTGACCACAAACTCTTGCTAGGCCTGCTAGCCCCTAACAAACCAACACCTCCATTTATGTCTCCTAGACTAATCAGATGGGCATTGTTTCTTTCAGGTTACCAGTATGACCTTATTCATAAAGGAGGTAAAGCCATCAACCACGCAGATGGTTTAAGTAGGTGCCCCATGGCAGAAATAGTTGAGGACCCAGCCCCATCTGCTGATGTTTTAATTCTAGAGCTTGAGGATAACCCACTAACAACAGCAAAAGAGGTTGCTGACCACACTCAGCAAGATCAGATTTTACAAAAGGTGGTAAATTGTGTTCTGAAGGGGTGGCATAACGACTCTTTAGAAGCAAACTTAATTGAGTTTAAAAACAAAAGACTGGAACTGTCATATGTAAAGGGTTGTCTGTTGTGGGGTGATAGAGTAATCAAGTACTCACTATGTTACATGTGGGCCATCCTGGTATTGTAAGGATGAAGGGCTTAGCCAGGGGGCACTTATGGTGGCCTGGTCTGGATGCAGACATTGAAAGGTGGGTAGCCAAGTGTGACCCATGCCAAGAGTCACGGCCAAATCCCCCCAAAACAGCTCCAGTCGAGTGGGAGCAACCTGCAGGGCCTTGGTCCAGGGTCCATATTGATTTTGCAGGGCCAGTGGGGTCTCAATATTTCTTGATAGTGGTAGATGCATTTTCAAGGTGGGTTGAAATTATTGCAATGAATAACATAACCACTAGTGCTACCATAAAGGTTCTGCGCCATTTGTTTGCCACCCATGACTGTCCTGACATCTTAGTGTCAGACAATGGGCCCCAATTGACAGCCAGGCAATTTGAATTGTTCTTAGATAACTTGGGGGTCAGACATGCTCTCATCTCGCCTTACTCGCCATGGGCTAACGGGTTGGCAGAACGGTACGTTCGGGTGGCAAAAGAGGCATTGCGCAGGTCAGGCCCTGGGGATGTACAACAGCATCTGGACCAATTTTTGTTAACACAGCATATCACACCTAACTCCCACACACACAAAAGTCCTGCTGAAATCCTAATGGGAAGGAAACTCAGATCCCCACTGGATAGATTACACCCAAGGTATTGCACTCATAATCCTATGTATGTAAATCCTGAAAGACAATTGTACTTGGGTCAAAGTATTTTTGCAAAAAATTTTGATGGGGGGTTAAATTGGATGAAGGGAACAATTGTACAGCAAACAGCCCCTAAAACTTATGTTGTAAAATTGGATGATGGCCGAATGTGGAGAAGGCATATCGATCATTTACGAAGGTGCATTGAAGCCTCCCCTGTACAAACCGCTAATACAGACTCTTCCCCCCTATCAGACTTTAGCGCGCAACCCGTCTTAATGGACATACAAATGGACTTACCAAGACGGGACAGGTCCTCCAGCGATGTCGAGCCATCTTCGTCCTCGGAGGTCGGTATTGTGCCTGCCCACTCAACACAGCAGGCCGGAGCTCAGCCTCGGCCCCAGCCGCACTGTGGAGGTACAAGCGAACCGACCTCCACCGTTGAAAGCGAGGACTCGAATGATCTGCGCAGGTCAGAAAGAACTCTGTGTAGGCCAAGCCGATTGGAGGACTTTGTCACATGGCTGGCAGATTGACTTGTCTCTGACTAAGGAGGGAGGGGTGTTGAATCCTATGTAAATAGTTGCTCCTATGTAAAAAAAATGCTGTCTCTATGCAAACTGTGTAAAAATGGAAGTGGCGCCTGATTGGCTCAGACGCTGACAGTTCTCTTATGGCGGGAGCCGCAAAAGTATAAAAGGAGTGCCTGTTCTCTGTTAAAGCAGACGTGTTCCAGCTGAATGTCACTTGTCTTAAAGAGCTGAATAAAAGAAACCGTCTTGTTAGCCTCTTGTCTCTGGACTCTTCACTAATACAATGAAATAACCAGCTGTCTGCAAGGCATATAAATCCTTCCATCCCCCACCATCCAATCAGAGTTGAAGAAATGTCTTGGATGAGAAGGAAATACAACTTTAGTAACCAAGTAGTTGATGCATGGAACTCACTACCAGACTCTGTGGTTTCGTCACCTAACCCCCAAAACTTTACCCTTGGACTATCCACTGTTGACCTCTTCCAATTCCTAAGAGGTCAGTAAGGAGCGTGCATAAGTGCACCAAAGTGCCTTCTGTCATCTGTCCTAATGTTTCTCTTTTACTAGTATCCTGTATATGAATATTATTATATCTTTGTATATCACCAATACGTACTTGACAAAACAAATAAATAAAATAAAAATAAATTTTAAAAATGTCCTCTGGGAGTTGGGCGGCATGTAAGTTCAAATAAATAAAAACCAGAAAGTTCAGTTGCCTCTTGAAAGAAAAAAAGCACACCTCTGACTGAGAATCTCCATAGACTCATGCTCTACAGGAAGCTTACAAAACAAAGCTGCTCTATTTATTACATTCATCAATTTAATTATTAACTTGAAAACTTGGCTCCCCAGTTGTCAATGTGCTTATAGGAATCGTCAGGCTATTTTATTTTACTATAAAAACTTTAAATGAGAACCTTGTGGGCTGTAAAGCAAAGTATTCCTCTCACATACAAATTTTATTTGTAATCATACTTCTATATCCATTTCGGTTCCATACACATTCTTAGAAAGTTAAAATCACAGAAGCTTAATAAAACCAGAAGCCAAAGAGGGGAGTGGGGTAGAACAGTCTATTACAATGTCTCCTATTTATCTTCTGAGTGTTTGAAGCAAGTCAAGAGTTTTCTGGGCAGGTGGACACAATCCCAGACCAAGTACTAGAGCAGTGTTTCCCAACCTTGGCAACTTGAAGATATTTGGACATCAACTCCCAGAATTCCCCAGCCAGCAAATGCTGGCTGGGGAATTCTGGGAGTTGAAGTCCAAATATCTTCAAGTTGCCAAGGTTGGGAAACACTGTACTAGAGGACAGCTACTCATCAGAGGTATCCTTACAATGAAGGAGGATGTTACAGGCTGGCACCTTGCTTTGCATCCTACCAGCATGGCATTTAAAATAACAGCAGCAACAATAATGAAGAAGATGAGGTGGGGTGGGGTACTAGGAAGGCCCAAGGGAGACATTACATAAGCTCCAGCAGTTCTAGCTATAGCAAATATGCCAAATGTCTTGCAAATGCAAAGAGGTGAGTGATACAAGACAAGGACTTTCATTTAATTTCAATTATATATATATTGTTTTTTTCTGTTGGATTACCCTGGTATATTGAAGGAACGTCACAGCTTCTTTTTGCCTCTAGGCCCAACCCACGGCCATTTCAAGGCAGTTAATTTATTCATAGCCAACAAACTATGTTCTATATGTATCACATGTTTTTACTGAATTTTTAAAATTAAGGGAGACTAGGATAGCGCTATTTCGGCCTTGTTCTGGCCTCATCAGCTAGTCATACCCTTACTGCCTTACAAGGCAGAAGCCCCAGGATCAAATCCCAGTAAGAGTATGGCTAGCTGGTGAGGCCAGAACAAGACCGAAATAGCGCTATCCTAGTAATAAAATAGTAACAAAGAGTAAAATTCTACAGTACAATGGATAAAAATAAGTAAAAAATAAAACCCAGGATAAATAATATTCAATCATCCCTCATTCATACTACTGGCCAGAGCGAAACTATCGCTCATGGCCCCCAGCAACTTGAATTAAATTGTCCATTTAATCCACAGCTGCAAACTGGGAAGGAGAGACTGCATGTAAGCCTTCAGCATGCTTTCTGCAGCCTCCAGAACCCTCCAAATTGATCGAGTCAAAATGTGCCCTGTTCTGATCGTTAGATTTATATCCTGCTTTTTAATCTTAGATCTCAAAGAGACCATCTTTCCTTTTTTTTTCTTACAATAGCAAGCCTGTGAAGGATTATTCACAATCCTTGTCCTAACACCTTTTTTAAAAAAATATATTTTTATTGATTTTGTAAATATGGTTACATAAAAAACAAACATAAAACAGTGCACAGTGCATGTGCCCATCATCTGACCGACAAAAGAACCCCCATCACCACCACCACCCATTGCGGGGGGTTCAAAAATTTACTAGTTTATATATATATATATATATATATATATATATATATATATATATATATATATATATTTATTTCCTTGGCTCTACTTTGCATTTGTTATTACTGAAAGAGTGATTGGAGTTTATTTTTCACATTTGCATCACAGATTCTACTCAACATATAACCTTTCACCTTATTCCATCATACCATCAGCTTCTCCAGTTTGTTTTCATCAAAGTTGTTTAATCTTATTTCCATGATTTCAAAATGTATGTGATCCACCATGTACCAGTACCAGTACCAGTTCTGTAATGTCCATTTTATAGACTCTTTCCAATCCAATACCACTACCGCTTGAGCACTTTCCAATGCTGCAGTTTTTATTTCTTTAAAATCTCTTAGTTCTCTTTGTTTAATTAAAATTGCTATTTCTTTTGTAATTGTCCAATTAATATTTAACATTTTATTTATTTCATTCTGCACTTCCTTCCAAAATTTCTGAATTTCTACACACTCCCAGAACATATGCATGAAAATTCCTTTCTTTTGGCAACCATGCCAACAATTACCTTTCTCTTTCCCCTGGAAGTGTGCAAGTTGTGCTGGTGTATAATACCATTTGTGTAAGATTTTTCTTCTCATCTCTTTAACTCTTGTGTTTTTAATTTTATGTATAGTTTCTACTATTTCTTTCATTTCACTTTCATCTATTTGTAAATCATTTTGCCAGCATCTTGTCAAACCTTTTATTACTTCCTCTTCTGCTTACAATAACATTCTACATATATTGCTAGCTTGAGCTTTTGTATTATTAATCTTTTCTTTTATTATTTTCTCTAAACAATTTTCTTCTCTCAAGAAAGCTTCTTTATTCTCACTTTTATTTAAGTATTTACTTATTGCATTAATCTGCAGCCATTTCTGTTGACCCAGCCACCATTCCAGCCGAGTTCTGCTAACTCTCCCGTCCTTCTCATATAATTGTTCAATTCTCATTATCCCTTTGCTATTTAACTCTTTTATAATTCTGCTTAAGTTAACGTCATTACCTGTATTCAATACATGTAACGTTGATAATTTTGAGTTTCTAATTCCCCATTTCCCCTGCCATTTAAACCATATTTCTAAACCTGCTTTCAGAGGGTCGGTTAAATTATTAATTTCTATTTTACTCCATTTTTTAAATAATAACTCCTTATTATTTATATTATTAATTTCCTTTTCCAATTTCACCCACTTCTTTTCCCCCCATAACTGTAGTTCCATTAATCTTTCTATTTGAAATGCTTCTCTATATAATTCTAAGCTCGGGCTTCCCCCCCCTCTTTCTCGTGGGCAAACAGCCATTTTTTCCTTATTCTAGGCCTTTTGTTTCCTTCAATCCATTCTCTCAATTTTGCACCAGGAAAGGTACCTGGTAAAACCTGAAATAAATACATCATTTTTGGTATAATCATCATTTTAAGGGCTCTTAGCAATTCTTCACAACCTTTTTTTCCTCCAGTTTTTTATCTGCTTTTGAGGTCTCTTCCATATTGAATTATAATTAACCATCGCAATTTTGTTGGGATTCTTTAACAACCAAACTCCTAAGTATTTCATTTTTTTACATCCTAGTTTCAATCCTGACGCTTTTTGTATCTCAATTTGCTCTTTAGGGCCTGTATTTAAACAAATTATCTCTGATTTCTCTATATTAATTGTAAGACCCGACTGGTCTTTAAATTCCTGGAATAAGATCTTTATTCTTTTCATCATTTCAATTGGGGTTTCAGTCAATACTATAGCATCATCTGCAAAAAGATTTAATTTTAATTGAAGTTTTCCTATTTGGTAACCTCTCCACTCCTTGTCATTTCTAATTTTATTTGCTAAGACCTCAATTGCCAATGCAAATAACACTGGGGATAGTGGGCAACCCTGCTTAGTTCCATTCTGAATTTTAACCTTCTCTGTTCTGTTACCATTTACCCTAATATAAGCTATATTATCCTTATAAATTGCTTTTATAATTCTACAGAAGCTATCTCCCATATTTAAATCTTTACACAATTGAAACAAGTAATCATGGTTAACTTTATCGAAAGCTTTGTACACATCTAACTTTAAAATACCTAGTTTTCTTTTGGTAGTGGTAGCATGGTGTATCACATTAACAACGTTTCTAATTGGTTCATAAATCCTTCTTCCTTTAACAAATCCATATTGGTCTTCTCCAATTATCTTTGGTAAAATATCCTCTATCCTGTTTGCCAATATTTTCATAAATATTTTGTAATCCTGGTTAAGTAAGCTGATAGGGCGATAGGAACCTGGATCCATTAAATCACGATCCGGCTTTGGGATAGTTATAATCTCTGAAATTTTCCATGACTGTGGAATTTCAAAGGTCTGAAAAACATTATTAAACAATTTTTCCAAATGCGGTAATAATTCATTCTTATAAGTCTTATAATATTCACCAGTAAAACCATCTGGGCCTGGGGCTTTAGCAGGTTTCAACCCTTTAATAACTCTAGATATCTCATCATTTGTTATTTTTGTATTTAAGATTTGTCTATCTTCTTCCGTTAATTTCTCATTAACTTCTATAGTTTGCATTGTGATATGTTCTTTTTTGTATAAATTCCCATAAAAGTCTCTCATTTTTTCCATTTCTATATTACTATGTTTTATTGCACCTTCCTTATCCTTTAAAGCAGGGATATGGGATTTCTCCTTTCTTTTTTTCAAATAGTGTACCATTTGTTTCATTGATTTGTTCCCCCATCCCATAATTCTCTGTTTTACAATCATCTTCATTTTATTCCATCTCTTTTCCTCAAGAGATTGTAGTTTCTTTTTCTTAAATAATAATAATGTACTCCAGCCTCTATTTCTTGTAATTTTCAGACTCTCTTGGATTAGGTCTATCTCTTTTAATAATCTTTCTCTTTCAACTTCCCAAGATTTCTTAATAAAAGCTTCAGTGCTAATACAATTACCTCTCATAACAGCCTTGTGTGTATCCCAAACTATTGTTTGCTTAATTTCTCCTGTTTCGTTAATACTAAAGAATTCACACAATTCCTTTTGTAATTTGAGTCTATTTTTTTCACTGGCCGAAACCACAGGGTTGTATCTCCACATCCTTTGTTGTCTACTACCATCCATTTCAATCACTGCTAACAATGGAGCGTGATCTGATAACCAAATACTTTATCCCTGGCCAGCTTCATGATTCTATAACGTTTTTTCTGCGATGACAGTCCGTTCACATTTAATGACAATAGAACTCTTTCACCCATTTTACATACTTTTAAGTGTGTTTCCCCCTCCTGCAAAACAGAGCCTGTTGGAAAAGTATTTGTTAGTTGTCTTGAACCCCCACCCTAGTGCCTCTTCCCTTGTCCTAACACCTTACGCATTATATCCCACTGGCTACAGTACATGTAATAAAGGGGAGGGTTTTGATTATGGCCATCATCTTATAACACACACACAAATCCTAATGCATCCTTGATTTAATTTGTTCCTCCTAATCCCACCCACCCACCCAAGTAATGGATGTCGAAGGGCAGTCCATCCAGCAGTAAACCTAACAGTGTCCTGTAAGAAACGGGCTTACTATCACCCACCACCCCATCATTCCTGCCTTGTTACCTGTCCAGCTTTGGATTCACTGTCCCAGTAATAGTTATTAACAAGCGAAGCACAAGTCCTGAATGAAGGGGTAGGTCAAAAGGGACAATCTGAAGACAAAAAACAGATTACATCATGTCAAACCAATTAACAACATTGAAGAGCCCACAGTCCAACAAGGTCTAATGCTGTAGCCTGCCTTGACTTTTGACTTTCTTTTTATTATAAATATATCTCTTGTCATTATTAACCCTCCCACAACTTTTTTTGTAAAGTTATTTCTGAACTTGTTTTCCTTTGGGCCCCCTCTTGGTCTCAGATAAAGGCTTTCTCCCACATTATTCCGCCTCTAGTTTCTATCTCTGACCTGTGGTCTTGATCCCCAGGAGGGAGGAAGGGCATTCCAGAAGAGCAAGAAAGGCAAAGTTTAGTTTATATAGGAGAGGACCAGATGGAGCCTGAGGGCAGGGTCAAATGTATCATCAGCCTGGAGTCCCTAATGCCCCCAAAAGAGACCTTAAGTCCAGTATCCCCATTGAAGTATGCGAACTCTTATCTGGCATCAGTTCACCTTGACCATTAGTAGATCTGATTCTTAAGTATAGTTTGCATGGAATAAACTCACTGTGCTATTGAACGATCCCTTGATTCCTTGTGTCGGACAGCTTTATCTGGGAAGAAAAAATTAAGGCATCTACTCCCTCTAAGTTCTCATAGTGTATGTTTAATGGTGCAAGTAGTTTGCTTTGTTGAGCAAAATTTCCGGCTATGGGTGAGGAACAGCAAAGGAAGCTGCTCAGAAGATCCTCAACGTGGTTTCTGGAGCTTAGACAATCTTGCTAAATTCCCTTCTATGTGTTGGGCTTGAGTGTCATTAAATGCATTTACAATAAATCATCACTGATGTTCAATCTGCATCTAATTGACTAAACTTTGGGATCTTCAATTTGGAGCCAAAAGGTCTTGTCCTAGAAGTGAAATACTGTATTTGAACACCCAGCAAACATTCAGAGTTTAATTTTGGTCTTACCAAGAAGAATTGCTGTTTCTTTGTTTAAAAAAGAGAAATTTTAATCAAAAACTGAAAAAGCAACGCAGGTACCCCCTTGCCGTGCACAAATCAGAAACATGAATATATTTTTCTCACCAATGGAGCATTAAATCCTCCAGGTCCACTTTGTGGTGCAGTGGGCTGTGCTCCACTGTCACTTGGGGGCTGCCCAGGAACAGGATACATTCCTGAGGCTCCTAGTGGACCCATTCCTGGTGTGTTCAAAAATGTGGGCCTCCAAAGCATGAAACAGGTACTCCTCCTCCTGGGCATGTGCCTTGTGCTGTGGGATATGAGCCCGGTGTGCTGGGAAATGCTCCTGGTGCTCCAGGATATGCTCCTGGTGCTCCAGGATATGCTCCTGGTGCTCCAGGATATGCGCCTGGTGCTCCAGGATATGCGCCTGGCGCACCAGGATAACTTAAAGTACACGGCTGATTTCCCCAAGGAGACGGTTGCATACTTGGATTACGATTGTTGGACCCCGATAGGGCATCTGATAGCTGTGAAGAAAATAAGAAAATTGTTATATAGAACTCTTTTTTCCTAAGCCAGTAGTAATATTTTTTCTGAATTTTGGGAATGTTTGGCTTTCTCAGAAGGTTGCATGATCCACGGCAAATTATTACTGCCCCTTCTTTAAATGACGATAGACCACGGGTCTAGAGTAGACAAACTGAAAATGGGTAATAAATTTAATAATAATTAAAAGCAAAAGGAAAAGTAAAGCACCATTTTCTGCAGACTTACCGAAAATCCGTCAGACATCTTCCTGAAACAAAAAAGACAACAGGATAATTAGCAGAGCTCAGCATTTTTTAGAGACTTTCAGGTCCAGCCCAGATTTTGGTAGAACTTCAGTTGTAAGACAGAGAGGAAAAAATGTGAAACTAAGGATATGTATATTTGGGTGTCTTTTGTACAAAGGCCTCCAAACTTGGCAACTTTAAGACTTGTGGACTTCAACTCCCAGAATTCTCCAGCCAGAATAGCTGGCTGGAGAATTCTGGGAGTTGAAGTCCACAAGTCTTAAAGTTGCCAAGTCTGGGCACCCCTGCTCTTGCAGAATAGAAAAACTAAATCAATAAAATCTATGTAACAGGGGTGAAATCCAGCAATGTCTAACAGGTTATGGAGAACCGGTAGTGAAACTTTTGAGTAGTTTGGAGAACCAGCAAATACCACCTCTGGCTGGCCCCGCAGTGGGGTGGGAATGGAGATTTTGTAATATCTTTCCCCTGGAGTGGGGAAGGAATAGAGATTTTGCGGTATCCTTCCCCTGCCACGCCTACCGAGCCATACCACGCCCAACAAGCCACACCCACAGAACCGGTAATTTTAAAAATTGGATTTCACTACTGCTATGTAACCAATGACTATCTTGCTGGAAAAAGAATGTGTGGTGTTGTGTTGTACCTAGATTCACATTTCTTCCTCTGTTTTGGCCATTTAAGCACAGGCTGATGATGAGATGAAAAACTCAAATCTTGTACATTTTGATTGGTCTCAGTCTCCATGATCCTTTTCACGGATCACAGAATATAGTTATGATATTATTATTAGTCTACGGAGAGGGGCGGCATACAAATCTAATAAATAATAATAATAAAATAATCATTATTATTATTTCCCTCTTATTACATAGAGGGAAGAAAAGGGATAAGTAACAACATTTCCCTGGACACAGTGAAGTCTATGATCTCAAAAGAGGGTGCTCCAGGACTTTAAATAATATCAAAACTGAAAATCATTCAAAATCCAGTTCAGTGCTCCAAATCTCATGAGCTAATCGTATCTATTAATCAAATTTATATTCTTGCATGAAATTTCATCAGTTTATGAACATTTTTAATTCCAGTTTTAAAAAAATGTAATATGTGGTTTGTTGGACGGGGCATACACAAGAATGTATAGAATTGTAAAATGGTTTTAACTATCTGAAAAGGCTCATTTGTCCTGCAGTAATTTTTAAAAAAAAATTTGATTTATATCCCATTTTACATGTTTAAAAAATAATAAAATCAAAATAATTCTATGTGGCAAAAACATACTGCTTTCTTCCTCAAAATTTTCCTCTGAATTGGATTGAGCTGTGATAGATTGACTGGCCCAAAGTCAACCAGACGGTTTTCATGCCTAAATTGGGATTAGAACTCACAGTCTCCTGGGTTTCTAGCCTAGTGCTTTAACCACTAGGCCAACCAGAATTTTCAGTGGAGGCAATTTCAATTAGATGAGCCCAATGTACAAAATACATTAGGATACATATTAAAAAAGCACAATCTGAGGTTAGTTGGGGGAAAGATTAGAAGTAACGTGAGAAAATATTATTTTATTGAAAGAGTAGTAAATCCTTGGAACAAACTTCCAGCAGACATGGTTGGTAATTCCACAGTAACTGAATTTAAACATGGCTGGGATAAACATATATCCATCCTAAGATAAAATACAGGAAATAGTATATGGGCAGACTAGATGGACCATGAGGTCTTTTTCTGCCGTCAATCTTCTATGTTTCTATGGAAGAGGATTTTTTTCCTATCTTCCTCATTGTGGGTGTGGTGAGTGTGGGAGATAACTATGAGAAGCCTTATAAGTAAAAATTAAGTTCCCTTTTTACAGATAGACTAGGCTGGACCTCTGGTCAAATTTTAATGCAGAAAAATGAAGCTTTTCAGGTGTCTTTTGCTTGCTCTTAATTCCTTCCGCCACTTCTTTCTTTCTTTCTTTCTCTATTTCTCTATTTCTCTCTTTCTCTCTTTCTTTCTTTCTTTCTTTCTTTCTTTCTTTCTTTCTTTCTTTGTATGCTGCCCCTCTCCATAGACTCGGGGCAGCTCACAGCATACAATGAAACAATTCATAACAAATCTAATAAATTTAAAAAACTTTAAAAAACCCCATTATTAAAACAGACATACACACAAACATACCATACATAAATTGTATAGGCCGGGGGGGGGGGGGGGGGGTTGCCTCAATTCCCTCATGCCTGACGGCAGAGGTGGGTTTTAAGGAGTTTACGAAAGGCAAGGAGGGCAGGGGCAGTTCTAATTTCCGGAGGGAGCTGGTTCCAGAGAGTTGGGGCCGCCACAGAGAAGGCTCTTCCCCTGGGACCCACCAGATGACATTGTTTAGTCGACGGGACCCAGAGAAGGCCAACTCTGTGGGACCTAATCGGTCGCTGGGATTCGTGCGGCAGAAGGCGGTCCCTGAGATATTCTTGCCTTCCAAATGCCTCCAGAGTGGAAATTAGAATTCTCAGATTCAAATGAATGGACTCAAACTGAGGAAAATCAAAGGATAAATGAAGGGGAAATAGAATGGGGGAGGTTTTGAGGTGGACTTTAAAAAAATAATAGATTTCTGAAGAAGTCTGATTCCAAAAGCAGCCCAATGTCAAAACTTTGCATTGAGCAATCCAATGAATTTTAGCTTTTGCTTTCTAGAAGAATGATGTGGACTCATCCTATAATGAACAATGAAAACATTGTTGGTTTCTATAACATAAATAGAATTGTTTGTTGAGAGAGAGCAATCCTTTGGCTGGTGTCTGAAGCTTGTGTTGTATACAAACCTCACATATCGCAGAAAGCTTCAAAAGCACACACACATATATAAGCAAACTTTGTGTTCTAAGGGCACGTGCTATAGAAGCCTCTTTAGAAAATACTCTGTCATTGTTTGTGTAGTGTCAAGTATATGCCCTGTGCAAACGCGAGTCATGAGTTCCCACGCCAAGGGTTTGGATTCAACAATTCTTCTCTCTGTATTCCTTCTATGACAAGGAAGAGACTGGACAGCCACTTATCAGAAACAGTATAGGCAGGATATCCTGTTAGGACTAGATTACCTACAAGGTCCCTTTAAAGTCTGTTATTCTTTATCTGTATCTGGGCTTTCACTCTGCAGAAGTGAAAATTGGGACTTTGAAGAAGTAGGGTGAATAGGGTATTGGTGCTTTCAAATTTTGGTATTGGAGAATGATTGCTGGAAATGTCATGAAAACAAGAGCCGAGGGGGTGCAGAGGTAAGAATGCAGCATTGCAGGCTGACTCTGCCAACTGCCAGGAGTTCGATCCTAACTGGCTCATGACGGACTCAGTGTTTCATCTTTCCATCAGTAAAGTGAAGACCATCTCGGTTGGTCTAACTCAAGGCAAGTTCAAAGAGTCATATTCCTGACACATTATTTGAACACCTGGTTATCTTGAGAAATTCCTGATGCTGGGAATAATAGAGGGAAAGAAAACAGAATGACTGACATCAAGGTGGGTGGACATGATTACTGCAGTGATGTGTGCGCTGTTGAAAGACCTGAAGGGCAATAGTGGTGACAGATCATCCTGGAGAAAGTCTATCTACAAGTAGTTGTCGACTTACAATCATTTGTTCACAATCATTCAAAGTTACAGTGGCCCTGGAAAAAAAAGTAACTTAGAAACAGTCCTCGGACTTACAACTGTTGCAGCATCCTTGCTGTTATACAACCAAAATTCAGATGCTAGGCAACTGTCATGTTTACAATAGTTGCAGTACAATTAATCCCTAATTAATTCTGACATGCATTGTGTCAAAAAGGGCAAGGTTTCGATCATGCAGTTGTTGTAGATGCCATCTTTGACTGTTGTGACAAACCTCCCCAAACACCTGCCAACAATTCAGGGCTTTATCTGCTCTATCCAAATCCAAATGTTCTGTCCTAGGCAGCCTTTTAGTTTTCTCTCTTGTATCAGGAAGAAATCAAAAGCTCCACGTTTGAGATCTCCAATCTCAGCCAGCCTGCAGGCACCAGCGGAGGAAAGGTGTGTTATAGTCAATGGCTGAAAAATATCAGGAGTCTGATAACACTCAACTGCATTGGCTGCAGATTGGTTTCCGGACGCAATTCAAAGTGTTGGTTATGACCTATAAAGCCCTACATGTCATTAGATCAGATTATTTGCGGGACCTCCTTCTGCCGCAAGAGTCCCAGCGACTGGTTAGGTCCCACAGAGTCAACATTCTTCAAGTCCCGTTAACTAGGCAATGTCATTTGGCGGGGCCTAGGAGAGCCGCTCCGAGTTCTCGGAGAGGGGCGGCATACAAATCTAATAAATTAAAAAATGTTTTTAAAAAAGCCTTCTCTGTAGGGGCTCCGGCTCTCTGGAATCAGCTCCCCCCAGAGATTCATACTGACCCCCCCCTCCTCGCCTTTTGTAAGAGTCTTAAGACTCTTCTATGCCACCATGCTTGGGGCTATTATTCTGTAGCCCCCTGGGCCATGAATGTAATGTATCTTTGTGGTCTGAGTGGAAATGCTTGATTTTTTAATAATTGGGGATTTTAGATTAATTGGATTTAAGACATTGTATTATATATTGTTTTCTTTTATATGTTGTAAGCCATCCCAAGTCCTCAGAGAGGGGCAGCATATAAATCCAATAAAATAAATAAATAAAAAATAAACAAACAAACAAATAAATAAATAAACGAACACTTTTTCTGGCTGCAGCTGAATGTCCTGTCTGACTCTTGGAGATTCCAAGGGCCAAGTCTCTCCACATCTTCCAATCTTGCACTACTTCTTTGAGTTTTTTAATGCTCTGGCTTGGTGGCACCTTTGATGGTGTCCATGTTCTTTGGTGGCCTGATTCTCTTTGATTTATTGATTTATTTTATTTATCTGTTTTGTCAAGTACATATTGGAGGTGTGTAAGATATAATATTTATATACATGATACTAGTAAAAAGAAAAAGAAAAAAACATTAGATATAATAATATTCATATACATGGTACTAGTAAAAAATATAAAGAAACATTAGGACAGGGGACGGAAGACCATGGCATCGGACCAGAATATCTCTGGGACTGCCTTCTGCCGCACAAATCCCAGCGACCGGTTAGGTGCCACAGAATTGGCCTTTTCCGGGTCCCGTCGACTAAACAATGTCGTTTGGCAGGACCCAGGGGAAGAGCCTTCTCTGTGGCGGCCTTGACCTTCTGGAACCAGCTCCCCCCAGAGATCAGAACTGCCCCCGCCCTCCTTGCCTTTCATAAACTCCTTAAAACCCACCTCTGCCATCAGGCATGGGGGAATTGAGACATCTCTCCCGAGCCTATACAGTTTATGCGTGTATGTTTTTGCTTTTTAATAAGGGGTTTTTAGTGACTTTTAAATTATTAGATTTGCTATACATTGATTTATTGTTGTTGTGAGCCTCCCCGAGTCTACGGAGAGGGGCGGCATACAAATCTAATTAATAATAATAATAATAATAATAATAATAATAATAATAATGACACGCTGGTGCATTTATGCATACCCCTTAGACAGGGGAATGGAATTTCCTTTTGATGGAAGGGTGCTAAACATTATCCTATAATTTTAAGCAGAACCTTGCTGATGTGAGGGATGAGAGCAATTTTTCTGGGCTAACAACCTGTATTAAAAGACCTGTTTCCATGAGCTGCAACTCATTTCATCAGATGCACCACACTTCATCAGATGCACTATAGGAAAGTTGCACTTCATTTTTCTGCTATAGGAAATTCTTTCATAACAAATAACCTCACACTTTTAACAGCAGCCAATAGCGTGTCCTAGTTTCAAAAATACTTTGTTGTGTGGCATAATCTGCATTGCTGCTTTGGTCACAGTTTTAACAAACAACTCCAGACGAGGCAGTAGTCCAAATGATCCTAATTACAACAAGAATGGAAAATGTGTTTCACAATGTCCTTTCTGGTCCAAAAATGGTCCTTGTCATTTTTTTTTTTTAAACCAATGTTTTGCGGCTTGAAAACACAGTTTCTCACTATAAAGACCCAAGCAGTTTGCTGTTTGCCTATAGCAAAAACCACTGCACACTTTTAAATATGTTCCCAGTTGCAGTCAAACGGCAAACACCCCAACTCTGCTTGTTGTCCTTCTATCTATTTGATACTGATTTTTCACATGCTAGCTTGCCTGAATATTAACACTAAGAGAGTAAGCTAATGGTCAGACAGTAAAGAGATGATAACTTATATTTGTTGATAAAAAAATATCTGAAATTTAATGATTGCAGGGTGGATTTGATTTAAATCAAATCACTTTAAATCACAATTTAAATCGCAATTTAAATAAGTAGTAAAAAAGCTTGATTTAAATCAACTCAATTCAAATCATAATTTTTAAAAAGCTACTCTGTCCCGCTGCGACTCCTTCTTTGATCTGCTGTTCCCTCACCAACAGTCCCAATATTGCAGAATATATAGAATAATCCAATGGCCCATTGTGATTTGGCCAATGAAAAGGAGGATTTCATTGGTATCGAAGGACTAAGTGAGTGACTGATCTGGTGTTCACAGATTTTGTTCTGGTGCTTAAGTAAAAATAAAAATCATAATTCTGTTGTGGAAGATAACTCTCTTACAACACATCCTCACAGGAAAGCTTTTTCTGATTTAAAAAAAAAAATTAAATTAATAAAAAATACTTTTTTTAAAAAAAGGAAAGCTTTTTCTGAGTCCATGTCTACCATGACCTATTCCTTAATTAAAGCTGATTTGCAGAAGTCAATGACCAAAACCTCTTTATTCCCTGTGGCATTCTAGCACATAAATGAAACGAAGATTTATTGTGGTATCTAGATTTTATTGCTGACTGTAAATATGCTGAGGGTTTTTTTTTTGCACATTCCTTTAGCTGCATGCCAAGAGGAAGGGAAAGGAGCAAAAATCTTTCAGAGATATATCCTTTCAAAAACTGCTAGTCTACAGGGCATCTTCATTGAGATGGAAATCTAGTTTATTTATGTATCGCAAGGTTTGCCAAAGAATTTTTGTTCCATTTTATTTCATTGCTGAAAATGTTGATTCCCAACCAGTCTTCAACTAGGATAATACATAAACATTTGTTTAACTTTCTGTATGGAAACACCTGGCTGAGTCATATACCTCCTTAAACAAAAACCAAACAAATCATAATATGGTTTATTGCAATGTGTGAAACCAGTGCCTCTCTTTGTTCTTCTCCGCGTTTAGAAAAGCTTCCCATCTGGCACATTCCAGTTGAGTTAGGATTACAAGTCCCCATCAAATGGTCAAAAATTCTGGGAGTTGTGATCCTAACTAATCTGGAGGACGACAATGTTTAGGAAGGTTGCTCGGGATAGAATAAAAGCAAAATATTAAATGCCAATATCATTTAGCATTTGGTACATCTTTCTTTTCCTTTATCTATTCCATTTTTCTACTATTTGCTATTCTTTATTATCTTCATTTTCTCTTATGCTTTTCATTGTGTTAAAAATCCGTTAGTAAAATTTAGCATACAGATACCCTGGTTGTCACATTCTTTTGGGCTGGGTTGGTTTAAAAATTAGGTAACAAGGAAAGGACTATAGCCTTCAACAAACAGCCTAAATCATAGGCAAACAGTAGCCACTAATATTAAGGCTGTCTCTCTGACAACTGATTGATGATTGACTAACCTTAGAAGGAAGCACATCAATAATCCTATAAAAAACAATGAAAAGATACATATTTCTTTGTCCGTCTGACTATGTCAAGATTGGAATTTACTGGAGAGCTATAAAAATACTCAAAATTTGGCAGCTTCACAAATGAATCCAGGTCATTTAACCCCCCCCTTCTGATTTGAGAATTGAGAGAATTGAAAAAGAATCCTCCTCTTTCTGGGCAAATATCAGTGACAGAAGAAATAAAAATGTTTAAAATGTGAGGCAGAAGCTACATATCAAGCATTCAAAGGAACTTAGCCAAATCAATAAGGATAGGAGTTATTTGTACTCAAACATGTTCTAAACCAGTTTAACAGGTTTGGATACCTCTATCCGAGGGTTCCAGTATAGAATCAAACATATTGAACATCTTGAAAAAATAAACATGGGATGAATCATGAGATTCAATTCCCACAATGAAATATAGTATCAATATGCCTCAATCCAGAGGATATAATCCTGATAACTGGGTAAAAAACCAAATAGCTTATTACATGCTGTAAAGGATGATCCTCCTCTGTTTTCTCTATCCTTTAAGAACATAATGGAGACATCTTCATGGGCCTCTAAATGCCTCACAAATTGCCATGGCAAGATTGCACAAAGCAGCCTTAAGAACATAAGAACATAAGAAGAGCCATACTGAATGAGGCCAAAGCCCATCGAGTCCAGCACTCTGTGTCACACAGTGGCCCACCAATTGTCCATAGGGATCTTGAGCAGAAAGAGAAGGAAAGACCCTCCCTTTCCCTTGACCCCCCAACAAATGGCACTCAAGGGAATCTTGCCTGCCTCAACCAACATAGAAGCAGCACATGGACACCCGTTTCAATAACCACCCATACACTTGGCATCCATGAATCTGTCTAATCCTGCCTTGAAGCTATCCAGGCTGACAGCTGTCACAACCTCTTCTGGAAGTGAATTCCATAAACCAACGACCCTCTGGGTGAAGAAATATTTCCCTTGATTTGTCCTCACTTTCTTACCTATGAGCTTTAGGGAGTGCCCCCTTGTCCTAGTATTGTGTGGTAGAGAAAATATTTTTTCTATAGCACCATAGTTCAAAGACCTCAACTGCTCAGCTTTTCTAATGGTCCAGCTTCCACAGCCATATATTGCAACTGGGAAAACAATTTATGGTAATTTCTAAATACTTCATTAAGGCTCGACCCATATCCCACCTAAACTTCTTCTGAGTCCCCTTTGTGCAACTCACACCATTAAATGAAAAATGGTTATACAGGTATTTCTATCAATGCCAATTTTTAACTCTACCATGTTACATATTCAGTGGCAACCCATTTAATCTGGTTAAACCAAGAGATGAAAGAACCGTTGTACCTACCTGAACGGTCTTCTCAGTGCACTGGAAGGAGAGTCCAATATGGGTTATTCTCAATCCTATTGGTCGAGACTGAGTTTAAAATTAACATAATATTAGGCACCGCCCCTTGCCTGCCCCCAGTGAGCTCAGTTTTAAAAACGAAAGGTAATATAATCCAACACAATTTATTGAACAAGTAACTATGTAGATATATATACAACATGAATTATACCCTCAACCCCAGCTTCCCTGAAACAATCCAATGCTGGGTGGGTTTGGACTCTCCTTCCAGTGCACTGAGAAGACCGTTCAGGTAGGTACAATGGTTCTTCTCCATTGCATCTGGAAGGAGAGTCCAATATGGGATATACCCAAGTTCCAATTTAATGGGAGGGAGATTGTTAAATCAGGGCAGCTGGAGAGGAACACACCCTCTGTAATACCCTTCTCCCAAAAGATGCCTCAGCTGAAGCATAGGCATCCAGTCTGTAATGTCTAGTGAAAGTAGAAGGAGTCTTCCACGTCGCAGCCCGACATATGTCCTCGATGGAGGCCTGAGTCCTCCAAGCTGCTGACGTGGCTGCGCTTCGAGTGGAGTGCGCCGTGACCCCTTGAGGTGGATTCTGAGCTCTAGCCTTATACGCCTCCCCTATGCAGTCCCGGATCCACCGGCTGATCGAACTGGGAGAGACGGCCAGACCTTTTTTTGGTTCTGCAAATGAAACAAACAATGACTCGGACCTTCTAAAGGACTCGGTTCTTCTAATGTAGATCTTAACAGCTCGCCTAACATCTAGTTTGTGCCACCTAAGTTCTGTAGGGTGGCTTCCGTGCGAGCAAAAGTCCGGCAAAATTAACTCT
This sequence comes from Erythrolamprus reginae, assembly GCF_031021105.1. Lineage (NCBI taxonomy): Eukaryota > Metazoa > Chordata > Lepidosauria > Squamata > Dipsadidae > Erythrolamprus > Erythrolamprus reginae. The sequence goes on from NC_091950.1 coordinate 230,300,900, forward strand.
TGTTTCCTGTGGAATAACGAGTTGACCTTAGGAAGAAAGGTCGGGTCCAAACGCAGAACTACCCTGTCCGGATGGAAGATACAAAGGTCTGGTCTGATGGATAATGCAGACAAATCCGATACACGTCTGGCTGATGTGACAGCTACCAAAAAGGCCGTCTTGATGGAAAGAAATTTGAGCTGAACGGATCTCAGAGGCTCAAAGGGGGGCCCAGTCAGGGCCTTCAGCACCAGAGATAAGTCCCACGATGGAAATCTATGAAGAGGTGGGGGATGTCTGTTAGTAGCTCCTTTAAGGAAATCTCGTATCCAAGGGTGAATAGACAAGGACCGGAATTCCGGTATCCGAATAACGGTGGCCAATGCTGCCACCTGTCTCCTAAGGGTATTTGGAGACAGTCCCTTTTCAAGGCCCGATTGCAGAAATTCTAGGACAGTCAGAATTTGGGCTCGATCCGGTTGCGTGCCTTTTTCGTTGCAGAACTTACAAAAGGCCGACCACGTGGCCTGGTAAATCCTGGACGTGGATGGCCGGCGGGCAGCCTGCATTGTGGCAATAATACTGTCCGGCAAAGAATGCTCCCTCAGTTTGTTCCTCTCAAATGCCAAACGGCTAATTGGAGCCATTGGGGGTCTGGGTGAAAGATTGACCCCTGACTGAGGGAGATTATCTTGTCCGGGATTCTCCAAGGTGGGGAGATCGACAGCGCTACCAAATCCGAGAACCAAGGGCGGCGTGGCCAATGTGGTGCAACGAGTAACACCTCCGCTTCCTCCAGTAGAATCTTGTCTACTACTCTCTGGATCAAATTTGTCGGAGGGAAGGCGTACAAAAGGCCGCGAGGCCAGCTCGACCGCAGGGCGTCGACCTTCTCCGCCATGTGTGAGTGGAACCGAGCATAGAACCTGGGGAGCTGCGTATTGGTGTGAGAGGCGAACAAGTCCACCAGCGGTGTCCCGAATCGTAGTGTGATCTTGTGGAACAACTGCGGATCCAGCTTCCACTCCGTGGGATCTAAGGTGGTTCGGCTCAGCCAATCGGCCTGGACGTTGTTGACGCCTGCTATGTGCTCCGCGGACAGAGAAGCCAGGTTGTACTCGGCCCAGTTGAAGAGGGCCAAGGTCTCCCTCATGAGGCGAGGTGATCTCGTGCCTCCCTGATGGTTGAGGTAGGTTTTTGTTGCCACATTGTCCGTTAGGACTAACACATGCTTCCCTTGTACCAAGTCCACAAAGTGTTGGAGCGCTAAAAACACAGCCCTGAGCTCTAGGAGGTTGATGTTCACCGGGTTGAGGTCCTCCTTGGTCCAGAGTCCCTGGGCCACCTGGGGGCCGATGTGTGCGCCCCAACCCGACAAACTTGCGTCCGTAGTCATGACTATTTGATCGTGAGGCTGGAAGGAACAGCCCCGAAGTATGGCTGGAGAAGTCCACCAGGCCAAGGAAGTTTTGACCTTCTGCGGTAGCCTGATTTGCCGGTTTGACTGACTTAGCTTCGCCTTCTGTGCTGGTAGCAGAAGACCTTGTAATGGGCGAATGTGATGCCTGGCCCATGGCACAATTCCTATACAGGAGACCATGGTTCCCAGCACCCTGGACAAAAGGGCTAGGGACACCTTCGGCTGCTTCTGTATGGAAGCTATCAAGGCCAAGATATTGTCCAGTCTGTCTGGTGAAAGTGTCACGATGCTCGTAGAGGTGTCTATCACCGATCCCAGATGTAGCAGCTTTGTAGAGGGGATCAATTGGCTCTTGGGAAAGTTGATGGTAAAGCCGTGTTCTTCCAGAAGGTTCATTGTAAGGTGGAGGTCTCGGTGCGCCCCTGCCTGGGACTTGGACAAGACGATTATATCGTCCAAGTATGCCATCAGGCGGACCGACCGTGCACGGAGATGTGCTGTGAGCACATCCAGCAATTTCGTGAAGGTGCGAGGAGCCGATGATAGGCCGAATGGCATGGCCCGGTATTTATAATGTGCTCCTTCCACACAAAATCTTAGATATCTGCGATGTGGTGGAAATATCGGTACGTGCAAATAAGCCTCCTTCAGGTCTAAGGAGGTGAGAAAGTCCTGAGGCCGTATGGCCGCTAGAATAGTATGTAGGCTGTGCATCCTGAATCTCCGGTAAAGAATGAACTGATTTAATTGCTTTAGATTTAGAATCAAGCGACAGCCCCCGGATGACTTGGGGACTGTGAACACCATAGAGTAAAATCCCGTGCCCTCTGTGTGTTTTGGCACAGGTTCTATGGCCTGGATCTGCAGGAGGTGGCTGACCTCCTGGAGCAGTTCTGTCCGTTTGGTGGGATTCTTTGGTGTTGGACAGCGTAGGAATCGGTTGGGCGGGGGTTGAATGAACTCCAACCGCAGTCCCTGTGTCACAGTCGATAGTGCCCATTTGTCTGTGGATGTGGCACGCCAGGAGGTACTGTAAAGATGGAGTTTCCCTCCTACTGGCTGTGTCACGGTAAAGTCACTTGGGGCGTTTAAACCCGCGCTGGTTGGAACCCCGAAATGGGCGTCTGTTTGGCTGATAGCCTCTGGTCCTGTCTTGAAATGAGGTACGGTCATTCCTGTAGGCGTTTTGGTTAAAATTGCCTTGAGAGGAAGACCTAAACTGTTGATTTGACCGTGAGGTGTCCCAACGAAAGGACTGACGTCGGTTGTACGGAGTCTGGCGACGATCTTGCCCCCTCCTGGACCTTGGAAGTATCTTCCGTTTGTCCTTGTCCTCTATGAGGACTTTTTCTAAGATGTCTCCAAAAAGCTGAGACCCCTGAAAGGGCGATGATGCCAGGCGCCACTTAGATTTGGTGTCAGCTTGCCAACTGCGCAGCCATAGCAGACGGCGTGATGCGAGGGTAGCAGACATCCCTCTCCCTGCGAACTTGGCAGCATGTAAGGTGGCATCAGCGGAAAATTCTGCCGCAGCCAACAACTTACTAAGGTCTTGGCGCATCCGTACGTCCTCTGGCCCCAAGCGAGACATCATGTCCTCGATCCAGACGATGGAGGCTCTATTAAAGAACGAGGCAGCCGCCGCTGCGCGAAACCCCCATCCGGCCATCATGTGGGTCTTCCTGAGGAGCACCTCAGCCTTCTTGTCCTCTGGCTTCAAGTTGTCACCCATCTCAGCAGGAACCAGAGCGTTGGAAACCAGTGTCACCACTGGCTGGTCTATTGGGGGAAATTGCAGAAGAGCCTCTACTTCGTCGTCAAACGTGTAGAACTTCCTCTCTATCACTGATGGCCCCTGGGCTGCCGCCGGATACTGCCACGGTCTCTTAATACTTTGTACAAAAATTTCTGATGCCGGGACATGGTCTGTTTCAGGCTTAGGCTCCTTTAACAGAGTAGAGGATCTAGATGGTACGGCCTGGGATGGCTGGGCCGGATCCTTCAACTCCATTGTCTGCTTTGCCTTATATAGAAGAGTCCTGAACGAGGATTGTTTGAACAGCCCCGCTACCAGCGGTTGTTCTGGAGGTGCCTCATCCTCTGACATATCATAGTCCTTGTCACTATCCTCCATTAACACTGGCTCTTCAATCACAGATCCCAAACCTGAAAGGGGCGGTGCAGACCAGAGATCCCGGGTTGTGGCTTGTTTTGGCTGTTGAGGCCCCTGTTGTGCTCCAACTGCTATGCCCTTTGTATAGACATTGGTAAGTAACTCCTGAAAGGCCAATGGCATGTCCTGCCACGTATCAGGGTGATCCCTGAGTCCCGCAGCTGTAGGAGTGAAGGTAGCTGCTGGCACCGCTGTGGCCTGAGGGGAGAAACCCCACACTGGTCTGTCCTGGCTCGCTGATCCCGGCCTACTTCTGGGAGCATGAAGCTGAGGCAGAACTGGGTGATCAGGAGACCAGTCCCTATCAACTCTCTCTCTTGGGGTTTGCGGGCCAGCAGCCATATCAAGGCCCAATGGTGGTCCAGACTTGGCCAAGGGAGCACTATTGAGGGCTGCCTCCAACTTTTGTTCAAGGGCCTGAATTCGCCTCTCGGCCTCCTTGATGGCTGAGGAAGATGACTGGGATGATTTCACCTTTATCTTCCCCTTATCCTTGGGCTTGGGCACCGGGGCAGAAACAACAGACCCCAAGGCAGGGGCTGAATCTGTAGTGCCACAGGCATCCATAGTACTCACAGTGAGGTAGAACAAGACGGTAATAGAAGGCAATTAATAAGCACGGAGCTCTGTATAACTGCTGTTTTCACCGACAAACAAAACTCCTCAAAATGGCCCCCCGTGCCTGCTATGAAGGGCGCATGCGCGTCCCAGCCTTCCCAACCGCTTTTCGCGCCTAGATGAGGCCGCTGGGAGAACACAGGCGGGGGGAGGAAGGGCTTCCCGCCAACCGTCCAAAATGGCGGGCGCGGATTGCAGCTTAAGAAGCGAGAGGAACGAGAGGGCTGCTCGCCCTACAGTCCCCACTGCCGGCTTGAATTTACAGGGGAATCATGCCTCCGCATTCCCCGCGGTTCGGAGGACCGCCAAACACATGCTGATTAATAGGCCGGCTCAGCCGGCCACCTCACCCGGCAGATTAATTGCGCGCGCGCCTGGCCGCCAAACATATGGTCGGCGGTAATTGCCTCTTTGAAGTCTGCCGACTTGTCTAAACGGCGGCTGCGGCGCTGCGCTTGACTTCCCTTTATTGCTGTTGTTAAAGGTTTCTCTCCCTCGGGATCTTGTGAACGGCACTTCTGGGGGGCCGTGAGGGAAATAATATTATCTTCGGGGGACTCCGTGTCCCCGAGCCTCCCAGTGGGGGGGGCGGACCCCCCCACCTTCGGCTCCCAGCCGAGTTTGGCCACGGAGGCCAGTGACACCGGGCTGATCCCCTTGTGGGACGGTACCCTCTATGAGGGAAGAGGTCTCCTGGGGAAACTCGATGGGGGAATCTGCCCACGGAGGGAAGAAACCCCGTCTGTCTTCTGCAGCACCTGTAACAACAGAAATAACAAGAAGAAAAAACGTTAAAACAAGTTAAAAGCAAGGTAAAGCCATTTAATTAAAACCATTTCTTCACAACAACTAACTCATACGTCTCGTTACATGGACTGAGTTTTTAAAACTGAGCTCACTGGGGGCAGGCAAGGGGCGGTGCCTAATATTATGTTAATTTTAAACTCAGTCTCGACCAATAGGATTGAGAATAACCCATATTGGACTCTCCTTCCAGATGCAATGGAGAATAGTAATTCCTTCCCACCACATCCTTAGATCAGTCAGCCTTCCTTCCTTCCTTCCTTCCTATCTACCTACCTACCTACCTACCTACCTACCTATCTATAGGATTTATATGCTGCTCCTCTCTGAGGATTCGGTGCGTCTTACAACATATAAATGAACAATTTAAATATCCTAAATCAATTTTAAAATTAAACTAATTGGTCTAAAATCCCAATTTCTTAAAAATCAATCACTCTCATTCAAACAATCAAACATACATTTCATTCATCAGCCAGGGGCTAGGATCTAATGGCCCCAGGCCTGTTGGCACCATCATTATCATCATCAATTATCTCAATCAAATCCTCTTCCTGATGGTTCTAGCTGCACATAATCACACTAACTAGCATTTTGGAATTACCAAGTGAACCCTTACACACTTCCTTGCATCACTAGCTCCTTCTTCATTGGAAAACCAGGCAGCAGTAGCCTCAAGGTGGACACTGTATACAATGTCCGCAGGCGTGTTCTCCATTGCTAGATGTCCACATTGTGTTCTATGATGGAAAATCTTGATCTGTCCTACCCCCCAACTGATTATGCAACACAACTGATTGTAGCACTAGTTAATCCTATGAATGGCTGAATTTATTCTGGGCTAAATCTAATTCTCAGAGTTAGCTGATTCAGTTGACTGGCTCTTTCGTGCTGTTCTTGTATCACACTCACCTTCCTCCTACTGACCTGGGTAAGTGTGTCATAGGAGAACGCCGATCAAGTAACACACAGCTGTATTTGTCAGGGGACATAATACCTGACCACGAGTAAAATTTCTTTTCTTTTCCAAAGAGGCCCAGCCTTGCCATGGAAACAGAAATAATAAAGAACAACTATACCTATAACTACAGTACAACTATACCTATGTAGTTGTATAGAAATAATAAAGGAGAACAACTATAGCTATAACTACAATTCTGGGAGTTGAGGTCCAGATATCTTCAATTTGCTAAGGTTGGGAAACACTGGTATAGGAGATATAGGAGAGCAATAGGACAGGGGGTGGAAGGCACTCTAGTGCACTTATGCCCGCTCCTTACGGACCTCTTAGGAATCTGGAAATAGGAATCTGGAAATAACTATAGACATTTCCAGATTCCTAAGAGGTCAATAATGGGCGGGCATAAGTGCATAAGTGAATTCTGGGAGTTGAAGTCCAAATATCTTCAGGTTGCCAAGGTTGGGAAACACTATCCTTTACCATTTTTCATTTCATATATTTCTTCTATTCTTTCACTGATATATTTTATTCCTATATCTTGTCTTCTATTCTTTCTTAGATATATTTTTCTATGAGTATATCATCTATAACCTTCATTATGTATTTACTATATGTATACTCACTATAACCCTCATTGTGTAATTTTTTTAAAAAAATTATGGGTTTTTAGCTTTCTAATTATTGAATTTGTATTATATATTGTTTTCTGTTGCTGTTGTGAGCCGCCCCGAGTCTGCGGAGAGGGGCGGCATACAAATTTAATAAATAAATAAAATAAATAAATAAATGGACAAAATCAATCAATCAATAAATAGCTCAACGTTGAAATGAGGGGTCCTTGATGTTCTCTGAGCTTGGTTGTTTACTAGCAAACGTTTCATTACTAAAACTAGGTAACATCATTAGTACTAACGAAGTTACCTAGTTTAGGGTAAACCAGACCCCTACAAGAAAAGAACCAAGCTGAGGGAATCAGATCCACTTGCTAGAACCATGATCTGCCTTCCTCGAAAGGTAAGAGTAAGTGGTAAGATTCCCCTCACACTGCAGTTTTCTTTCCTGTACTGAAACCTATGGCTCTGTACTGCTGAAGGATCATTTATTTACATATTTTATTTATTTATTTATTATTAGATTTGTATGCCGCCCCTCTCCGAAGACTCGGAGCGGCTCACAACAGGAATACAAAATACAAATCCGATGATTAAAAAAGCAAAACAGTTAGAAACCCTTGATTAAAAACACTCATACAACCCAAACAAACCATACATAAAATGGAGCGGCTGAAGGGAATCAATTTCCCCATGCCTGGTGGCAAAGGTGGGTTTTTAGGAGTTTGCCAAAGGCAAGGAGGGTGGGGGCAGTCCTAATCTCTGGGGGGAGTTGATTCCAGAGGGTCGGGGCCGCCACAGAGAAGACTCTTTCCCTTGGGTGCTGCCAGATGGCATTGTTTAGTTGACGGGACCCGGAGAAGGGCAACCCTGTGGGACCTAATCAGTCGCTGGGATTCGTGTGGCAGAAGGCGGTCCTGAAGGTATTCTGGTGCTATTTCCAACACCTGCAGCCATACAGCCAATTGGAAGGGATACCAGGTCCTGACGTTTTGGCAGGGGGAAGGGGAAGTAGGCCAGAAACCTCCTGTTCTTACTGCAATCTCTCCTGTTCTGCAATGTTCTCATTTCTAACATCAGGGTTCATCTGAGAAGGAATGCAAAGCCCCAGGGGAAGGGTGGGGACAGGAGGGAGGCAAAAACAGCTTAGATTTACAAAAAGTCACACACTACCTCTCAGTGGGGTATCCAAATTAAAATACAGTGGTACCTCAAGATACGAACTCCTCGTCTTACGAACAACTCGTGATACGAACCCGGGGTTCAGAAAAATTTTGCCTCTTCTTACGAACTTTTTTCGAGTTACGAACCGGCGTTCGGAGACTGCTGGGAAGCTGCGCGGCTGTTTTAAAAGGTGACAGCCGGGCGGCGGGGCTTCCCAGAAGCCTCCCGAACGCCGGTTAGTAACTCGAACAAAGTTCGTAAGAAGAGGCAAAATTTTTCTGAACCCCGGGTTCGGTTCGGGAGGTTGCTGGGAAGCCCCCCAGCCCGGCTGTCACCTTTTAAAACAGCCGCGCGGCTTCCCAGCTGTCTCCGAACGCCGAAGGCGGAAGTTCGGTTTTGGCGTTCGGCTTCGGGAGACAGCTGAGAAGCCGCACGGCTGTTTTAAAAGGTCGCAGCCGGCCTGGGGGGCTTCCCAGCACCCCCCAGAACCCGGGTTCGGGGTTCAGGGGGTGCTGGGAAGCCCCCCAGGCCGGCTGTCACCTTTTAAAACAGCCGCGCGGCTTCCCAGCAGTCGCCGAAAGCCGGGTTTTGCGGGGGGGGGGGGTTGGTTGCACGGATTAATTGATTTTACATTGTTTCCTATGGGAAACAATGTTTCGTCTTACGAACCTTTCGTCTTACGAACCTCCTCCTTGCACCAATTAAGTTCGTATCATGAGGTATTACTGTATGCCTGCTGGATGGCTACCTAGCTGCTGATTAAAGATGCTGTTTTTATTATTATTTATTATTATTTTATTATTATTGTTGTAACATACAAATACAGTAATGACCATACATTTACTGTAATGTAAAATATCCAACTCCTTTTTCCTTTTTCTTTTCTACCTTCAAGGCTGAGATAAAGTGACAAGTCTAAGGTCACCCAGCTGACTTCTGCCTAAAATGGGATTAGAACTCACAGTTTCGAGACCAATTTTATTAATCTCAAAATTAATAAAGATACAAAATTAACAAAAATAATAATTAAAAACATGTCAAAAAAGCATATACAGGAATTGGAAGAAAATATTATTATTATTAAATCTGTTTAAAAAGTGAAATACTTAGGAATTTGGCTATCAGCTAAATGTAATTTGATAAAAGAAAATAATTATGAGAAAAGTTTTTTATTTATTCCAAACCGCCCCAATAAGAAATGAACAACATTTTTATAATCAGTTGGATAATGCAGACAGGAAATTTATTTGGATGGTGAAAACCCCCAGAATTAAATACATTATAAAAAAAATAAAATAAAAAAGAACTCAGTTTCCCAGTTATTAGCTTGATGTCCTCACTACCACACCAAATTACTTCTTCTATCTGCCACTAGATTATGCCAATTTGTGTCCCTTCCTTCCTTCCTTCTTCCCCCTTCCCTCCCTCCCTCCCTTCCTAAAGGTCATGCTCAGGGCCGCCATCAGGAATTTTGGGGCCCCATACAGCCTAAGTGTCTGCCCCCCCCGCCATTTTAAAACTACTTTTTTTAAGTTTTTAAGAAGATGTTAGATAATCATCTGAAAATAGCTGTAAATAAAACCCGATGTTCCCAGAATTAACTTTATTCATAAGATTATGATAGCAACAACTTGACCTTAGTTTTACTGGAACTATAGAATAATCATATAATAACCGCTGATGTTACAGGCCGTATAACTATATAAAGAAGGAACTGTGAGGATAACAGTTCAAAAGGGACGGGGGTGGTGTTTGTTATGTTGTGTTGTTTTGTTGCTTGTCTTATAAAATGCAAATACAAAATTTAAACAAACAAATAAGTACAGTATATTGTAAAATGATAGATTATGTACTATCTTATTTTTTTAATGTTTACATAATAACTACTTTTTAAAAAAAAAAATCATCTGTCTGAAGTAGTGTAGGATTCCTGTCTAAGCAGGGGGTTAGACTAGAACAGCGTTTCCCAACCGGTGTGCCGCGGCACACTAGTGTGCCACGAGACACAGGCAGGTGTGCCGCAAAGCTCCCCGCCTGATCTGCCCCCTCTCCTCCGCCACCGCCCCCTGCCTTGGGGCGCGACTTCTCTCACGGCGGCTGCGGCTGCAGCTTCAGCTCCTCGAGACGAAAGCGCTCCCAGCCCTCTCTCGCAGCCCCCTGGCTGGGAGCGCTTTCGCTGTGAGAGAGGGCTTTCTCCATCCGTTTCGGGAATGCACGCCCCGCCCCTCTCGCGCGCGCGCCGCTCCCCTTTTCTCTCAGCCCTCCCTGGCTTCGCTTCTCAATCCCTCCCTCCTTCCGTCTTTCCTTCCCCTCAGCCGTTCTGTCTGGGGGTCTCCCGCTCTTCCCTTCCCCGCCTCCCAGGCTTTGCCTTTGCCACCCCCACCCCTTTTTTGGTTGACGAGGCCGCTTTCCCTGGCTGCGATTGGAACCGACAGGGCGCTGCTCTTTCTCTCTCTCTCCCGTGAGGCGGGGGAAGGGGGGAAAAAAGCAAAAAAAGCCTTTCTTGCAGCGTGCCCGCGCTCGTCCCTTCAGCAGCGAGGGAGGGAAGTTAGAGGGCGAGGGAGCGAGCGAGCGCTCTTGTCCTCGGTGCCCTCTGCAGCCTGCCTTCCTTCTTTTTTGCCGCCGCTGAGGGACAGAGAGAAAGATAGAAAGGAAAGAGGGAGGGAGAAATAGAAAGGAAAGAGGGAGGGAGGAAAGAGGGAAGGAGAGAGAGATAGAAAGAAAAGAGATAGAAAGGAAAGAGGGAGGGAGGGAGGAAAGAGAGATAGAAAGGAAAGAGGGAGGGAGAGATAGAAAGGAAAGAGGGAGGGAGACAGAGTGAGAGAGAGAGACATAGCAAGAGAGAGAAAAAAAGAAAGAAAGAGATAGCAAGAGAGAGAGAGAGAGAGAAAGAGAGAGAAAGAGAATGAAAGAGAGATAGCAAGAGAGGCAGAGGGAGAGCACGGGAGAAAGACATAGAGGGAGGGAAGGAGGGAGAGAGAAAGAGAGCAAAAAAGAGAGAAAGAAAGAAAGAAAGAGGGATAGAGAGAGAGAAAGAAGGGAAGGAAGGAAGAGAGAGAAAGAGGGAGGGAGAAATAGAGTGAAATGGAGGAAGAGATATTTTTTTTGTCCAAACTTTTATTTAGCGCCCCCCCCTTCAGTGTTCCCCAGGATTTTGAAAATATGAATAATGTGCCGCGGCTCAAAAAAGGTTGGGAAACACTGGACTAGAAGACCTCCAAGGTGCCTTCCCACTGTTATTCTATTCTAATTATCCATGGGGTTGTGTAGTTATCAGTGGTATTAAAATAGGAGCTGTTAAAAAAAAACCAAATACAATTTCATATTGCTTCACATCTCAATATCCTTTTCGATCTAGTTTTTACGCCCATCGGTGAACGCAGGTCTGAATGAGCCCGTGGTATCCAAGTTAATTTCAAAGTACACTGCTCAAAAAAAAAGTGAAGGGAACACTTAAACAACACAATATAAACTCCAAGTTGTCAATCAGCGTTGCTTCCTAAGTGGACAGTTTGATTTCACAGAAGTTTGATTTACGTGGAGTTATATTGTGTTGTTTAAGTGTTTCCTTTATTTTTTTGAGCAGTGTAGATAGAGCAGAAGGTCTCCAATCTTGGCGACTTTAAGACTTGCGAAGCTGCCTGGGGAACTCTGGGAGTTGAAGTCCGCAAGTCTTAAAGTCGCCAAGGTTGGAGACCCTCTGATAATACAGGAATTCTATCGTTGTATAAGTCAGTGTTTCCCAACCTTTTTTGAGCCGCGGCACATTATTCATATTTTCAAAATCCTGGGGAACATTGAAAGTGGGGGGCGGGGGGGGCGGGCTAAAGAAAAGTTTGGACAAAAAAACCCTCTCTCTTCCTCCCTTTCGCTCTATTTCTCCCTCTTTCTCTCTTTTCCTTCCTTCCCTTCTTTCTCTCTCTCCATCCCTTTCTTTCTTTCTTCCTCCCTTTTTTGCTCTCTTTCTCTCTCCCTCCTTCCCTTCCTCTGTCTTTCTCTCTCCCTTGCTCTCTCTCTCTCTCTGTCTCCCTTGCTATCTCTTTCTTGCTTTTCTCTCTCTCTCTCTTTCACTGTCTTGCTATATGTCTCTTTCTTTCTCTTTGCCTCTCTTGCTATCTCTCTTTCTTTCTCTCTCTTTCTCTCTCTCTGTCTCTCTTTCTTTCTCTCTCTCTCTGCTTCTCTTGCTAAGTCTCTCTTTTTCTCTGCTATGTCTCTCTTTCTTTTTCTCTCTCTCTGCCTCTCTTGCTATGTCTCTCTTTCTCTCTCTCTTTCTCTATCTTTCTCTGCCTCTCTTGCTGTCTTTCTTTCTTGCTCTGTCTCTCTCTCTCTGCCTCTCTTGCTAAGTCTCTCTTTTTCTCTTGCTATGTCTCTCTTTCTTTCTCTCTCTCTCTGCCTCTCTTTCTCTCTCTCTTTCTCTATCTCTCTTTCTTTGCCTCTCTTGCTGTCTTTCTTTCTTGCTCTGTCTCTCTCTCTCTCTGCCTCTCTTGCTAAGTCTCTCTTTTTCTCTTGCTATGTCTCTCTTTCTCTCTCTCTCTCTGCCTCTCTTGCTATGTCTCTCTTTCTCTCTCTCTTTCTCTCTCTATCTTTCTCTGCCTCTCTTGCTGTCTTTCTTTCTTGCTCTGTCTCTCTTTCTCTGCCTCTCTTGCTATGTCTCTCTTTCTCTCTCTCTCTGCTTCTTTTATATGTGTCTCTTTCTTTCTCTCTCTCTCTCTCAGCTGATTGCAAGCGGGAGCCCTGACGGCGGGAGCTGGACGTGCTGCTGGACACCGTATATGCCAGGCCCGCAGTGCCAGCATGTACAATGTCCAGCAGCACGTCCAACCGCCACGTCAGGGCTCCCGCTTGCAGTCAGCTGAGAGAGAGAGCGCTCCCTCTCGCCGCCGCCATCTCCCCGCGACTGCCTGCAGCCGCTGCAGCCCCCCCTCCTACCGCCAGTGCCCTCCCACACCTTCTCATCCGCGGAAGCGTTGCCTGCACCGAGCCACGACAGGTTTCCCCAGCTGGGGAGACACTTGCCGCTGAAGCCAGGAAAGTTCCAGCTGGGCGGGGTGCTGCCGGTACTTCCGTCCTGGGGCTCCCGCTCGCAGCTGTCCCCCGGCTTCTGCTCGATGCCGCGGTTTTCGGCGCTCTCCTGCTGGGCCCCAAAGAAGGAAGGTGGGAAAAAGGTGCGAAGAATGAAGCTTTCCTTCTTCCTGTCTTCCTTCTTTGGGGCCCAGCAGGAGAGCGCCGAAAACCGCAGCATCGAGCAGGAGCGCACCGGTTGGGAAACGCTGGTATAAGTTACAACCGGGTTCTGAAGACCAGCCCCACACGACAACAAACCTCCCTTCTTTTGCTTTGGGAAGGCGCCTCGAGTTTCCCTCACGTCCATTCATCCGGGTTATTTTTCTTTTACCGAAGGGAAGCTCTGATTGATGGCGTTAATGCGGGGGCCCTCTAATCACCGGGCCCGGTACGGGGCTCCCTGTAGTACCCGTCTATCGGCGGCCCTGCCCCGAGGTAAACTCCGAGCTACCTTCCCAGAGCACTTGGCAGGAAGTGAAGTTCCCTGATTTCAATGGAGTTGGGAGTTTGAGGAGCTCAAAAGCCCCGAGTAGCTTTAGCAAACGAAACTGATGGTCATTTTTGGCTGCGGAACCTCGCCGGATACTTAATGCCTTGAAGCTACTTGAGATGTTACTCAAGTGAATCTCCTCATACAGCAAATATGGTTTGCTTCATATGCGTGTGTAATACATGTATGCATACATATGTATGCATATATGCATATAGTACATGTGTATATGTGTATATATACACATCATGCTGGCGGTGGGAGTGGGGGGGGGGTGGCGGCTGCAGCAGCCCTGGGCAGTCGCGGGGAGATGGCGGGGGGAGCGGGGGGCAGGGGGCGGCTGCAGCGGCCCCAGGCAGTTGCTGGGGGATGGCAACGGCGAGCAAGAGCTCCAGGGCGGAGCCACCAGCAGCACCCCGCCCAGCTGGAGCTTTCCTGGCGGGGGTGGCAACAATTGTCCTTTGGGGCCCGGCGGGAGGGCAATGGCAGCGGAAACAGGAGGCTGCCGGCTGCAGCGGCCCCGGGCACCGTTCTCTGTAGGCTTTTCCAGGGGCATGCAGGGAGCCGCGGCCACCCGCCCGCCTGATTTCCCTCCGCGTGGCTGGGGAGGTGGATTCGCCGCCCCCGCCAGCCCGATCTCCCTCCAATGGCTGGTGACGCAGATCTACCGCCCTTGCCAGCCTGATCTCCCTCCGTGGGAGGGTGGGGGGCGACGAACCGACGACCGGGGGCTGTCCGTCCGTGTTGGGTGGTGCAGGGCAGGCATAGGCAGCCCCAGGGGAGAACAAGGGAGGGAGAGAAAGGAAAGAGAGAGAAAGGGAGGGAGAGAAAATTGAATGAAGGAGGGAGAGAAAGAAAGAGTAAGAAGTAGAAAGGATAGAGAAAAAGGAAGAGAAAGGGAGGGGGAGAAAGGAAAGAGGGAGGAAGGGGAGAGAGAAAGAAGATATGAAGGAGGGAGAAAAAGAAAGAGAGATAGAAAGCAAAGAGGGAGAGAAAGGAATGAGAGAGAAAGGGAGGGAGAGAAAGGGAATGAAAGAGGGAGAAGGGGTGAGAGATAGAAAGGATAGACAGAAAGGAAGAGAAAGGAAAGAGAGAAAGGGAGGGAGAGGAAGGAAAGAGATGAGAGAGGAAGGAGGAGACAGAAAGAGAGGAAGGAAGGAAGAGAGAAAGAAAGAGGGATGGAGAGAGAAAGGAAGGAAGAGAAAGAGGGAGGGAGAGAGAAATAGAGCGAAAGGGAGGAAGATAGATTTTTTTTTGTCCAAACTTTTTTTAGCGCCCCCCCCCCTCCATGTTCCCCAGGATTTTGAAAATATGAAAAATGTGCCGCGGCTCCAAAAAGGTTGGGAAACACTGGCTTACAACAACAAGCTGATAACCTAATGGCCCCAGGCCTATAGTCAGCTAGTCTTTGACTTACAGCCACAATTGAGCCCAAAATTTATCTTGCTAAGCTTGGCAATTGTTAATTGAGTTTGACCTTTTAATTGATCTTATGTCCTTTCTTGCCACAGTTGTTAAGTGACTTGCTGCAGTTAAGGTAGTAATACGGTTGTAAAGTGAGTCTGGCTTCCACATTGCTTGTCAGAAGGTCTCAAAAGGGGATCGATCACATGACACTGCAACCATCATAAATATTAAGTCAGTTGCTAAGCATCTGGATTTTGATTATGTGACTATGGGGATGAGTCAAAGGTCATAAGTGAGAAAAACGGTTGTACGTAACTTTTTTCAGTGCTGTTGTAATTTTAAACAGTCATCAAATGAAGTCAAGGACTACCTGTATGTTTGTGTGTGTGTGTGTGTGTGTGTGTGTATAAGTCACGTATTGTTTTTTTGCTGAATTTGAAAATTAAGGGAGACTAGGATAGATCTATTTCGGCCTTATTTTGGCCTCATCAGCTAGCCAACCCACTGGGACTTGAACCTGCAACCTTTGCCTTGTAAGGCAGAGAATTATCCTCTAGGATACAGTATCCAATCCCTTCGTATGTATGTATGTATGTATGTATGTATGTATGTATGTATGTGTATATATATATATAATATACACACACACTACCTATACAAATTTAGTAAACTTCAGCCAATTTTTGTTACTCTATAAATGTGATATGTATATATTACTCTATATATATACACATACGTATATACGTGTATATGTGTGTGTGTGTGTGTATGTATGTATGTGTGTGTGTATATATATATATATATATATATATATATATATATATACACATACATACACACACACACATATACACGTACAGTATATACATAATGGATATACATATATATATGTAGATTGTTCTGAGTTCGGGTTTTGCCCTGTGTAATATTTTGAATGTCTATATATATATATGTTTTCATAGATTTTCACGGGTATGGTGGCTTAACTGCTAACTCTCTGCCTTACAAGGCAGAGGCTGCCAGATCGAATCCCAGTAAGGAAGGGTGTGGCTAGCTGATGAGGCTAGAACAAGGCTGAAATGGTTCCATCCTAGTCTCCCTTAATTTTAAAATTCCAGCTAAAAACATTTGATACATACATATACATACATACATACATACATACATATATCCATTATGTATATATGTGTGTGTGTGTATGTATATATGTATATGTCACATGTTTAAGCTGAATTTGAAAATTAAGGGAGACTAGGATAGATCTATTTCGGCCTTATATATATATATACATACACACACACACACATATATATACACGTATATACATATGTGTATACAGTGATCCCTCGATCATCGTGAGGGTTCCGTTCCAGGACCCCTCGCGATGATCGATTTTTCGCGAAGTAGCGGTGCGGAAGTAAAAACACCATCTGCGCATGCGCAGATGGTGTTTTTACTTCCACCGCCGCCCGCCCTTCGCCCGCCATTGCCAGGTCCGCTTCCCAGCTGAGAAGCGGAGCGGGGGGGGTGCGGACACCCTAGCGGACACCCTAGCTCCGCTTCTCAGCTGGAAGCAGAGCTGGGGTATCCCCGCGCTCGCGCTCGCGCGCGCCGTCCGCCATTGCCAGCTCCGCTTCCCAGCTGAGATGCAGAGCTGGGGGTTTCCCGAAGCGCGCGCGCGCTTGCGGACACCCTAGCTCCGCTTCTCAGCTGGGAAGCAGAGCTGGGGTATCCCCGCGCTCGCGCGCGCCGTCCACCATTGCCAGCTCCGCTTCCCAGCTGAGAAGCGGAGCAGCTGCTACGAGGGGCATTTCACCTTCCCTCCCAGGCAAAAAGATGCCGGGGAGAGGGGCACGCCTTCCGCCTGAGAAGTCCGGCCCCATCATCCCAGAATGCCGGCATCTTTTTGCCTGGGAGGGAAAGTGAAACGCCGCTCATAGCAGCTGCTACGCGGGGCATTTCACCTTCCCTCCCAGGCAAAAAGATGCCGGCATTCTGGGATGATGGGGCCGGATCTTTTTGCCTGGGAGGGAAAGTGAAACGCCGCTCGTAGCAGCTGCTACGCGGGGCATTTCACCTTCCCTCCCAGGCAAAAAGATGCCGGGGAGAGGGGCACGCCTTCCGCCTGGGAAGTCCGGCCCCATCATCCCAGAATGCCGGCACCTTTTTGCCTGGGAGGGAAAGTGAAACGCCGCTCGTAGCAGCTGCTACGAGGGGCATTTCACCTTCCCTCCCAGGCAAAAAGATGCCGGCATTCTGGGATGATGGGGCCGGATCTTTTTGCCTGGGAGGGAAAGTGAAACGCCCGTATCCAGCAGAAGCGGCGGGATTCAAAGTGCTGCGGTGGGGGGGGGGCTGTCAGAACAAGGAGCGAGGGGGCTGCGAAGGGGCGCACGCGGCAGAGCTCCGGCGGAGGAGAGGTGGCGGGGAGAAGCTCTCTCTCCCTCCCCCCCCCGGAAAAAAGAAAGCAGCCTCAGCCAAAGACGCCCAGCGAGAAAGAGACCTCCGCGCCGACTTTTCTCGGCTGCTGCCTACGCCCGGCTCTCTTGGCAGGCAGAAGCAACAAGTCCGGCTCGGAGGCCTCTTTCTCGCTGGGCGTCTTTGGCGGGCGGTGGGTGGGACCAGCGGCGCGGAAGCCAGGGCTGTGGCAGCTCGCCCCCCCATCGCACGTATCCAGCAGAAGCGGCGGGATTCAAAGTGCTGCGGTGGGGGGTGTCCCGACAGCGGCGGGTGAACGGGGCGAGCGAACAAGGCGGGGGAACGGGGCGAGCGAACGAGGCGGGTGAACGGGGCGGGGGAACGGGGCGGGCGAACGGGGCGGGGGAACGAGGCGGGTGAACGGGGCGAGCAAACGAGGCGGGGGAACGAGGCGGGTGAACGAAGCGGGTGAACGGGGCGGGCGAACGAGGCGGGCGAACGAGGCGGGGGAACGAGGCGAGCGAATGAGGCGGGGAAACGAGGCAGGTTAACAGGGCGAGCGAACGAGGCGGGGGAACGAGGCGGGGGAACGGGGCGAGCGAACGAGGCGGGGGAACGAGGCGGGGGAACGAGGCGGGGGAACGGGGCGAGCGAACGAGGCGGGGGAACGAGGCGGGGGAACGGGGCGAGCGAACGAGGCGGGGGAACGAGGCGGGGGAACGAGGCGGGTGAACGGGGCGGGCGAACGAGGCGGGGGAACGGGGCGAGCGAACGAGGCGGGGAAACGAGGCGGGTGAACGGGGCGAGCGAACGAGGCGGGGAAACGAGGCGGGTGAACGAGGCGGGTGAACAGGGCGGGCGAACGAGGCGGGGGAACGAGGCGAGCGAACGAGGCGGGGAAACGAGGCGGGTGAACGGGGCGAGCGAACGAGGCGGGCGAACGAGGCGGGTGAACGAGGCGGGTGAACGGGGCGGGGGAACGGGGCGGGCGAACGAGGCGGGGGAACGGGGCGAGCGAACGAGGCGGGGGAACGGGGCGAGTGAACGGGGCGAGCGAACGAGGCGGGGAAACGAGGCGGGCGAACGGGGCGAGCGAACGAGGCGGGGGAACGGGGCGAGCAAACGGGGCGAGCGAACGAGGCGGGGGAACGAGGCGGGGGAACGAGGCGAGCGAACGAGGCGGGCGAACGAGGCGGGTGAACGAGGCGAGCGAACGAGGCGGGTGAACGGGGCGAGCGAACGAGGCGGGGGAACGAGGCGGGTGAACGAGGCGAGCGAACGAGGCGGGGGAACGAGGCGGGTGAACGAGGCGAGCGAACGAGGCGGGCGAACGAGGCGGGTGAACGAGGCGGGGGAACGAGGGGAGCGGCGGGCGAACGAGGGGAGCGGCGGGCGTACGAGGCGAGCGTCGGGCGAACGAGGGGAGTGGCGGGCGAACGAGGCGAGCGGCGGGCGAACGGGGCAAGCGGCAAACGGCGGGCGGGCATCAGCGGGATCCGAGGCGGCGGGGAAGACCCAGGGAAGGTTCCTTCAGCCGCCTAGCAGCTGATCTGCTCGGCAGCGCAGCACCAACGAGGAGCCGAAGATCTTCGGCTCCTCGCTGCTGCTGCGCTGCCGAGCAGATCAGCTGCTAGGCGGCCACTCGAGAGCAAGAGGGGGAGAGAAAGAGAGAGAAGGAAAGAGAGATGAGAGAGGGAGGAAGAGAGTGTGAGAGAGGAAGAAGCAACATAGAGAAAGAGAGAGAGAAAGAAAGATGAGAAAGGAAGGAAGAGAGTGACCTCATCGGGTGGGAAAAATCGCGATATAGCGTTCGCGAAGATCGAGATGGTCACAATTGCTGAAAAATCGCGATATAGCGTTTCGCGAAGATCGAGATCGCGAAACTCGAGGGATCACTGTATATAAAGAGTAATATATCCATATCACATTTATAGAGTAACATAAAAATTGGCTGAAGTTTACTAAATTTGTATAGGT
Organism: Erythrolamprus reginae; assembly: GCF_031021105.1. Lineage (NCBI taxonomy): Eukaryota > Metazoa > Chordata > Lepidosauria > Squamata > Dipsadidae > Erythrolamprus > Erythrolamprus reginae. Next base: position 230,319,986 of record NC_091950.1, read on the forward strand.
AGTCTTCAAGTTGTGACCATAATTGAGCCTGGCAATTATGCTCATAAATTGTGATCATGATATGAAACCAATCTCCCCTATTGGGCATATTTTTTCACATATTGAAAGCATATGCTGATTTCTGGGGAAAAAATGTAGCCTACTGCAGTAATGCAACCATAGGTGCTGCAAACTACTGCAAATGCAGACTGGTTGGAGAGTATCCAAAATGCAACCATATAACTGTGGTGTGTATATAATTTTGGAATCTGAAGTAACTTTTGCAGATAGGTAATAAGTTCAGACTCATGCTTTACACAAAGATTACATTTGAATTTGCACTAAATGTAATAAAGTAAGGAAGAGTTAAGGAGAAGGAAATTAAGCTTTGTCTGGATTTACATATTATATTAACTCAAAATGTAGCTTTGGCTGAATATCTTACATGAACCTAGCTAATGTAATTTGAACATTAATTTTTTTTTTAAATTTATTTATTAGATTTGTATGCCGCCTCTCTCCGAAGACTCAGGGCGGCTAACAACAATAAAAAGACAATGGAAAACAAATCTAATATTAAAAATAATCTAAAAAACCCCAATTTAAAGAACCACTCATACATACAAGCATACCATGTATAAATTATAGTTAATAATTTAGCATATTGCATTAATTTAACTCACTGTAGCACAATACATAATTAAGCATTAACCATGGCTACTAGTGACATAGAAAGCCAATCAAAGTACTGTTTTGTACTTGAGCTACCCCCAATTTGTTAAAACTTGGGGCAAAGACACCATTTGTCATTTGATTTCTGCACAGTAGGTAGAGATTGAAACTGCAGTACAGTGATCCCTCGATCATCGCGAGGGTTCCGTTCCAGGACCCCTCGCGATGATCGATTTTTCGCAAAGTAGCGGTGCGGAAGTAAAAACACCATCTGCGCATGCGCAGATGGTGTTTTTACTTCCACCGCAGCAGCGAGGAGCCGAAGATTGGGTTTCCCCGCCGCCTCGCTGCTGCCGCTTGTCCGCGCGCGCACCGCCCACCCTTCGCCCGCCCACGCCGTTGCTGGGGCCGCTTCCCAGCTGGGAAGCGGCCCTGGGGTTTCCCCGCGCGCGCGCGTGCCGCCCGCCCACCCACGCCATTGCTGGGGCCGCTTCCCAGCTGGGAAGCGGCCCCAGGGTTTCCCCGCACGCGTGCCGCCCGCCCGCCCACGCCGTTGCTCGCGCCTTACCGGGGCAAGAGGGGGAAGACCCAGGGAAGCCTCTGCCCGGCGGGGAAACTCCACCATCTACGCATGCGTGGAAGGGCACGCATGCGCAGATGGTGGAGTTTACTTCCGGGTTGAAAACTCGCGATATAGCGTTTCGCAATACTCGAGATCGCAAAACTCGAGGGATCACTGTATTCTCTGTTGTTTCTGTCTGATAATGGCAAGTTTCAAATTCTGCATCTAGACCAGGAGTCTCAAACTCGCAGCCCGCGGGCCAACTGCGGCCCTCGGGACAATAGTTTGCAGCCGCCACCTCAATATCAAAGTTTAATGTTAGTGCAGCCCAAGTTTGATACGAATGGCACTTTTCAGTGTTGTGTGTGGAGCTGAATGTGGTTTCTTCAGTCTTCTATATCTGCTGTATTATTATCATTAATATCATTATCATTTTCCTTTTATTCATTTATTACTGTTTTATTTGTTTTTTTCTTATGAATTTGTTAATTTATTTTTATTTTTTAATACAAAATAAGATGAAAAAATAAAGACATTTGATAACATTGGAATGTGTTTGTAAGAGCTTTCCTTGCGGAAAACCTGATGCGGCCCAGCCTCACCCAGACTCCAGCGGCCCCCAGGTAAATTGAGTTTGAGACCCCTGATCTAAACCATTCCTGGTCTGACCTTCTACAGGGGTGGCTGCTTTCAGGAAGTTGATAACTGGGGGGATTTTGCAGTTACCTGATGCTATTTAAATACTGTAACATTGAAATGGAATATCATGTCAAGATGTTAAGGTACCTATTAGAAAGTAGGAAGAAATCCTTGACAGAAATTCTACCTATTTGAGTAGAATAGAGTATATGAAAGATTTCCCCCTCCTGTGGATGGTCATCTATCAGGGATAGGAAAGTAAATCCTGCAGTGGGAAGGGGGTTGGACTGGATGACCTCTAAGGTCCTTTCCAATTGTAGGATTCTATGACTGTTGAATGACCCTCATTATCAAGACTGAAAAGAAGGTATGCCTTGAATGGGTGACAACTGGGGTGAAGGATGGGATCTTTTTAAAGGTAGGCTGTTCTTAGTTTAACTACAAACAGTTTACCATTTCGCCTCCCTCAGCAAAGTTTGCCATAACGTTGGTGGTGCAAAGAATTATTACCATTATTACTTTTGATCATTCACATGTACAGATAGTCCTCGACGTACAGCCACAATTGAGCTGAATGTTCCTGTTGCTAAGCATTGGTTAAGTGAGTTTTGCCTCATTTTATGACTTTGGCCTGCCCCTGTTTTGAAGAGAATCTCCAAAGTTATTAAGTCAGTAATATGATTGTGAAACAAATCTGGCTTCCCCATTGACTTTTACTTGTCAGGAGGTCACAAAAGGGGATCAGATGATCCCGGGGACCATCTGGCAACCGTCAAAAATATGAGTCTGGTTGCCAAGCAACTCTGAATTTTGATCATGTGACCATGGACCACGCATGCACAGAAGCAAAGAAATTGCCGAAAATTGCTGAAATCTCATGTGTGTAAGCATCCTCTTGTGAGATTTCGGCGATTTTTGCTGATTTGATTCCACGCATGCGCAGAAGCAAAATCACCCCATGGGGTGCGTATGCCTGCCACCCGCGTGCTTGCACACCTGTGCAGACCTCTGGGACCGATCTAGTAGGAAAAGGTAAGTGCGGCTCATCATTATTATTATTATTTATTATTATTGATTAGATTTGTATGCCACCCCTCTCCGCAGGCTTGGGGTGGCTCACAACAGTGATAAAACAATATACAATAACAAATCTAATATTAAAAGTCTAAAATAACAGTTTAACATTAAAAGCTTAAAAACCCCATTATTTAAAAAGCATACACACAAACATACCATACATAAAACTATATAGGCAAGGGGAGATGTCTCAGTTCCCCCATGCCTAATGGCAGAAGTGGGTTTTTAAGCAGTTTACGAAAGGCCAGGAGGGTGGGGGCAGTTCTAATCTCTGGGGGGAGTTGGTTCCAGAGGGTCGGGGCCGCCACAGAGAAGGCTCTTCCCCTGGGTCCCGCCAGCTGACATTGTTTAGCCGACGGGACCCGGAGAAGGCCAACTCTGTGGGATGGGACCTAACTGGCCGCTGGGCCAACTCTGTGGGATGGGACCTAACTGGCCGCTGGGATTCGTGCGGCAGAAGGTAGTCTCGCAGATATTCTGGTCATAAGGGTGAAAAGTGGGCATGTCACTTTTTCTCAGGACCGTTGTAACTGCGGTCACTAAATGAACTGTTGTAAATCGACGACTACCTGTACTATATGTATCTACCCATCTGTCTATCCATCCGACTATCCATCCATCCATCCGTCTGTCCGCCTATGTCTGTCCATCCATTTATCCATCTGTCTATCCATCCATCCATCCATCCGTCTGTCCATCCATCTATCCATCTGTCTATCTATCCATCCATCCGTCTGTCTGTCCATCCATCTATCCATCCATCCATCCATCCATCCATCTTTCTGTCTGTCAAAACATGTATAAGGTGGCAAATATAACATAAACAAAAGCAAAGTAGATAGAGGTAAATTTGGACAATAGGATAGTAAGACAGGGACGATAGGCACAATGTGTGCCCTTATGCACACCCCTAGTTTTATATTATCTCTAGGGAGAAGCTCCCGCGTCACGGCGCTCGACCCTTCGAGCGGCTTCCTCCCTCCGATCAGCCCTGACTGGCGGCTCCTCGCGGAGCCTCCATTGGGGAAATCCACCCCTTCTCCAAAATTGCTGCTTTGGGCGGAGCGGGAAAGAAGAAAGAAGAGAAGAAAAAGTCCGGCCAACTTTTCCACACGGCTTCCCGAAAAGGCGGGACGGATCTGCCTCCCAATCCAGATACAGGCAGACTTTTCCTTCCAAGCGAGCTCCGGAGTTTTTTGTTTTCCTCCCACATTAAAAGTTGGCGGTGGAGGCGCGCGAGGGCGAAGCCGCGTCCATCCCCCCGCCCTCACCTACCCACCCTGCCCACCCATTCAAAGTTGTCCAGTCCTCGGCTTCCCGCCGCGACTTACCCGGCGCGGATCCCTAGGCTGACTCGGCGGAGCGGCAGAGAACAACTCAGGCTGGGCGGGACGTCGGAGCAGCTCTAATACTTGTGGGCTCATCCCCGGACCGCCCCGCCCCTTCCGCTCCGGCGCCCGCCTCACTTGCCACGGGCGGCTCCCCCGCTCAGCCTGACTTGCCAGCGACACTCCCCTATAATACACGTCATATAATAACTAACTCTAAGACGTATTGGGAGAAACGTTCAGTCCCACTTCGCCCAGGTCCTTGATGCTCTCTGAGGTGGCAGATGTTTCATGGCCCGAGTAGATAACATCATCAGTGAATCGGGTGATGAGAGAAAGGGCTGTGAGGAAACGATCCAGACATCAGGGACGGTTCAACCCTAAGCTACAAACATTCACTTCGCAGAGTTGCAAAGATAAATTGGGCTTGGAATTTGTGCTTGTGAGAGGAATCCAACTCAACCGTATTTGCTGGATAATAATAATAATAATAACAAAAACAAAAACAATATTAGTATTGCTATTATTTACAATAATTGTAATCATAATAATAAATTAATAATAATAAATAATAATAACAACAGATTTGGAAGGGACCTCGGAGGTCTTCTAGGGCCTAGGCCAACCCCCTGCTTAGACAAGAAACCCTACACTTCTTCAGACAGATGGTTATCCAGCATCTTAAAAACTTCCAGTGTTGGAGCATTCAGAACTTCTGGAGGCAAGCTGTTCCACTGGTTAATTGTTCTGTCAGGAAATTTTTCCTTAGTTCTAAGTTGCTTCTCTTCTTGATTAGTTTCCACCTATTGCTTCTTGTTCTACACTCGGGTGCTTTGGAGAATAGGTAGACTCCCTCTTCTTCGTGGCAACCCATGAGATATTGGAACATTACTATCATGTCTCCTCTAGTCCTTCTTTTCATTAAACTAGCCATGCCCAGTTCCTGCATGTGTTTTAGCCTCCAGACCCTAATCATCTTTGTTGCTCTTTTTTCTGCACTCTTTCTAGAGTCTCAATATCCTTTTTGCATCGTGGTGACCAAAATGAATGCAGTATTCCAATATTGGCCTTACCAAGGCCTTATATAATGGTATTAACACTTCACATTATCTTAATTTAATAATAATAATTTATTAGATTTGTATGCAGCCCCTCTCCGAAGACTTGGAGCGGCTCACAACAATATCTTGATAGATCTTGATTCTATCGCTCTCTTAATGCAGCCTAGAACTGTGTTGGCTTTTTGTCTCCCAGGAAAGAGAAAATTGAGATAGTGATGCTATGCCTAATAAATGCAGAGTTCTTCCTCTATCCCTAAAAGTTATGGAATTTGGAAATCAAATAAGACTTAGAGGGGAAGCTAAAGGCTTACACCTTTCTGATTGGTCCTAAGGACAACATGGGGCAGTGCTGGCCATTTGGCAGTCCAGCAATTGGAGGAAGTATCTTCCATGGGAATAATGTCCCCCCAAGACATTAGCAAGGGATTTTTATTTGCCTGCCAATGGACTTTCTGGAAAAGTTTCCCTCTTTACTCAAGAATCGGGTTGAAAAAGTGAGCAAATATCAGGCTGGTTTTGTCAAAAAGAAAAGAAAAGAAGACTTTCTTAAACAGTTGTTAGGATAGCAGGAATCTAACCAGTATAGTTTCACCCAGAGATTCCTATTCAATAGAGCCAAAGCGATCCAGGTGATTAGGTCCTTTAACATTCATAGATGAGCTGTGTTTAGACAAGACACTACCCTTTTAAAAAAAATCTCAGTGTTTGAGATTGCACAATACATTGGTATTTTTAAACACAAAGTAATCAGATTAGGCAATCACCCCCTTACCGTCATGAAAGCCAGGGTGGAGAATGTTCACTAAGGAAATGTCAGACATACAGCACTTTCAAAATTCAACAGTTTTGTTGGATCTCCTTCCCTCCCTCCCTCCCTCCTTCCCCCTCTCTTTCTCTCTCTCTGTGTGACATACTATCTGTTCCAGTTTTTCATGAAGCATATAGGAAATGGGGACTAGAAGCTAAAACATGAAGAACTGGGACTGGGCATGGCTGGTCTAGAGAAGAGAAGGACCAGGGGACACATGATAGTTTTCTAATATTTGAGGGGCTTCCACAGAGAGGAGGGGATCAAGCTATTCTCCAAAGCACCCAAAGGCTAGACAAGGAATAATGGATGGAAATTGATCAAGAAGAGATTCAACCTGGAAATAAGGAGGAACGCTCTGACGGTGAGAACAATCAACCAGTGAAATTGTGGGAGCTTCTACCCTCGAGACTTTCAAGAAGAGATTGGACTGCCATTTATTGGAAATGGTATAGGTTCTCCTGCTTGAGCGGGGGCTTGGACCAGATGATTTACAAGCAGTGGTGGGCTCCTACAGGTACAGTCAGGTACACAGTACCGGTAGCAAAATTTTGAATTTTTTCCCCCTTCTGGGCTCTGGGTATGTTTTTCCTATCACAGTAAATGAGGTTGAATGTGTATAATTTCAGAAGGGCTATACCTGCATGTGTGTATATACACATACAGTTTATATAGTAGATAATGTATATTTTTGTGTGCCTGTGTGTAATATGTATGTATACATATGGCATATATACATAGAATTAAATGGTATATTTTGAATGTACAGTAATAGTAAATAGGGAAATTATATCTCTTTGAGGCGAGGAGAGGCCAGGCATCCTAACCCAAACCCTTGACGTGAGTGACGTCAAGTTGGCCATCTTTAAGCCAGTCACATGACCTTTAAGCCACCCCCAGTCACATGATCATCAAGCCACTGCCACCTAGTCACATAGGCAGCAAGCCACACCCACAGTGTGGTAGTAAAAAAAATTGTAACCCTTCACTGCCTACAAGGTTCCTTCCAACTCTTTTTTTTTGTTTGAAAATAGTTTATTAAGTTTTAAATGGGAAAGGGGGAAGGGTGGTACATAAAGTCAAAAGGATGTAGGAAAATAAAAATATTGTTACATATTAATGCATAATGATACTGTATGCCTTAAAGTATACAGAAGGTTGTCTTTGCCATTGAGATAAGTATCTTGTTGTCCAAGTTACATTTCATAACATATGCATTAAAGTATATATACATACTACCTGATAATCTTAATCAGTAATATGGTCCCTATCCATCAACTGGCCCCTTGTAGTATAGGCCTTCGTGGGGCAGTAGGAGAAGTGGAAAAGCTTATTTATACTAAGGGTTTCACTTTTTATCCTATGATAAAAATGGAAACTTAGAAAGCAACATTTTCTTTGTTTTATTAACCGATTCCTACACCAAGATTGAAGGAGTTTACCCCATGTCTTCCAACCTTGACAACTTCTAGTGTGAATGTCAGCTCATAGAATTAGTTTCAACAGCCATGCTGGTTGTGGAATTCTGGGGACTGAAATCTACACACGGAAACTGCCACTGTTGGAAAACGCAGAACGGTTGCTGGAATTGGGTGTGTCTAGTTTAATGAAAAGAAGGACTAGAGGTGAAATGATAGCAATGTTCCAATATCTCATGGGTTGCCACAAAGAAGAGGGAGTCAACCTATTCTCCAAAGCACCTGAAATCAGGACAAGAAGCAATGGATGGAAAGTAATCAAGGAGAGAACCATTTTAGAACTAAGGAGAAATTTCCTGACAGAACAATGAATCAGTAAAACAGCTTGCCTTCAGAAGTTGTGAAAAAACTAGAAGCTTTAAAGAGGAGATTGAATAACCATTTGTATGAAATGGTGTAGAGCAGGACTATCAAACTCCAAGCTTATGGGTCGGATGGGTCACACGCAGGGGTGGGAAGCAGGCAGGACAGCGTGGAGCACAGTTCCACGGGCGGAAATGAAGCTGTGTGCCCAGCTTTAGCTGACCATGCCCACCTCCCATCCTCCTCCTCGGAAAGCGGCAGGGAGAGCAGCACAAACAGGTGTTGCAGGGGGCCCATTTCCTCTCCCCTCTTTTCTCAACAACTGATCGGCACCCGTTCGCCTAGCTACTTAGCCTGAGGCAGGGGGCGTCCCAGGAAAGACAGCGCGGGAAACACAAAGCAAATTGTCACCGCAGAGAGCAACACTAGTAAGGTTGTAAGTTGAGGACTTAAGAGTTCACTAGAACGATGATGATCGTTCAAGACACTCCCATCTGGTCACATGATCATCAAGCCACACCCACGCTCTCTACATGGGGCTACCTTTGAAAAGTGTTCGGAAACTTCAGATCGTGCAGAATGCGGCCGTGAGAGCTATTGTGGGGCTTCCTAGATTTGCCCACGTTTCTACAACGCTCCGTTGCCTGCACTGGCTGCCTATCGGTTTCCGGTCACAATTCAAAGTGTTGGTAATGACTTTTAAAGCCCTTCATGGCATTGGACCAGAATACCTCCGCAACCGCCTTCTACCGCACGAATCCCAGTGGCTGATAAGGTCCCACAAAGTTGGCCTTCTCCGGGTCCCGTCGACCAAACAATGTCGTTTGGTGGGGCCCAGGGGAAGAGCCTTCTCTGTGGCGGCCCTGGCCCTCTGGAATCAACTCCCCCCCGGAGATTAGAATGGCCCCCACCCTCCTTGTCTTTTGCAAGTTACTCAAGACCCACCTATATCGCCAGACATGGGGAAATTAAGACATCCCCCCCAGGCTTTCTTATATTTTATGTTTGGTATGTATGTGTTGTATGGTTTTTAAATTGTTGAGGGTTTTTAATGTAATTTTATTATTAGATTTGTTCCATTGTTATACTGTTTTTGTTGTTGTTGTGAGCCGTCCCGAGTCTTCGGAGAGGGGCGGCATACAAATCTAATAAATTGAATTGAATTGAATAATAAGCCATACTCACGGTGTGGCAGTACAAATTTGGCTACCCATCACTGGTCACACCTAGTAGTGAGTTGCTACCACTACGGTAGTGCATTGCATACCGGTAGCACATGGTGAGCTGTAAGCGCAGCTTTGGTTCTCTTGCGTGCACCCGTGCACATCCCAGCGTACTTTTGCTTTTGTGCATGCGCAGAAGCAAAATCTCACAAGAGGGCAAGCACGTGAGATTTCATCAATTTTTTGCTTCTGCTCATGTGCTAAAGCAAAATAATTGCCGAAATCTCTCTCGCGCGCACATCCCTTTCAGTGTGTTTTTGCTTCTTGCACATGCGCAGAAGCAAAAACATGCTGGGGCGCACATCCATGCACGCAAGAGAACGGAAGCTGTATGTGCAGCTCATTGGTAGTGGCGGTAATGGTAATCCGCCCGGGTCACCCGCTGGCCACTCCCAATTTAGCAAAGTGGGAAAAAGTCCTGATACTTCATGTGATGCTGTGTGACGGTGTGGGTATAACATCCCTGATGGAGAGTTTCCTGCCTGAGCAGGGGGTTAGACTAGAAGACCTCCAAGGTCCCTTCCAACTCTGTTATTTTGTTAATACATCTCCCTTATACGAAATTAAGTTCCTGCACTGCCATTAAGACATAGAAACAAAGAAACATAAAAGACTGACGGCAGAAAAAGACCTCATGTTTCATCTAGTCTGCCCTTTTACTATTTCCTGTATTTTATCTTAGGATGGATATATGTTTATCCCAGGCATGTTTAAATTCAGTTACTGTGGATTTACCAACCATGTCTGCTGGAAGGTTGTTCCAAGCATCTACTATTCTTTCAGTCAAATAACATTTTCTCACATTACTTCTAATCTTTCCCCCAACTAACCCCAAATTGTGCCCCCTTGTTCTTGTGTTCACTTTTCTATTAAAAACACTTCCTTCCTGAACCTTATTTAACCCTTTAATATATTTAAATGTTTCAATCATGTCCCCCCCTTCCCTTCTCTCCTCCAGACTATACAGATTGAGTTCATTAAGTCTTTTCTGATAGGTTTTATGCTTAAGACCTTCCACCATTTTTGTAGCCCATCTTAGGATCCTTTCAACTTTATCAATATCTTTTTGTAGGTGAGGTCTCCAGAACTGAACACAGTATTCCAAATGTGGTGTCACCAGCACTCTATATAGCGGGATCACAATCTCCCTCTTCCTGCTTGTTATACCTCTAGCTATACAGCCAAGAATTCAACTTGCTTTTCCTACCGCCTGACCACACCGTTCACCCATTTTGAGACTGTCAGAAATCACTACCTCTAAATCCTTCTCTTCTGAGGTTTTTTGCTAACACAGAACTGCCAATACAATACTCAGATTGAGGATTCCTTTTGCCCAAGTGCATTATTTTACATTTGGAAACATTAAACTGCAGTTTCCATTGGTTTGACCATTTATCTAGTAAAGCTAAATCATTTGCCATATTACAGACGCCTCCAGGAATATCAACCCTATTGCACACTTTAGAGTCATTGGCAAATAGGCAAACCTTCCCTACCAAACCTTCCCCTGTGTCACTTTCAAAAGATAACCAGGCTTTGTTCAGAATGCTCGCCATTAACAACAACCCTCTGATATCTACGCTTCAGATGACTAAATGAACCATGTTATATTAAATATAAACCACAATTGGCTGTTGACACAACAAAAGGAACTACGTTCCATTTATTGCATTAGTGAACCAGGCCACAGCTGCAGAAATATCCCTCCCCCCGACTTCGTCCCAGTGAATGGCTACCAAAATTTTTACTACCACACTGTGTGCGTGGCTTATGCAAGACGCCCTGCATTTTCTTTCAACATCTTTCAGTGCAAATTGGGTGCTCTGGGCTGGAGCTCCATTTTCGTTACCGCACTGCGTTTCCCCTTCTCCGGGCAATAGCCCACCCCTGCTTCCTCCCCATAGTATAGGTTGAAGTATAGGTTGAAGTACTGGACATTTCCAAATTTACAATTATTATTATTTTATATTAGTGAAAAGGAGAAAATCACTATAAATTCCAAACCTATTCAATTAATTTTTCAACAAATTTGCCTTAAAATATCACAATAAAATTTAACTAATAATATAACAAAAATATCAATGAAATTATTAGCAACTATCACAATACGTTGTCTTATTACCTTAAATTAACAAGACCAAGAAGGGAGAAGACAAATAAAACAATTTGAAAGAGAAAGGAGAACGAGAAATTCAGCACAAGGAAGAAAAAATATTAATAGGAAGAGAAGAAAAATAGAAAAATAGCTGTATAACTAAAAGGAGAAAAGGGAAAGGGAAAATTAAAAAAGGAGCAGTCTCAGAAAGAAAGGGAGGTTTTAATTTCGCTAAGGTAGAGCAGGAAACCAAGGATTGTTAGCAGTGCATGTGTTCTGAATTAATTTTCTTTTGGGGAGAACAAACGGAAAAAAGGAGAAAAAATAGAAAAAATTAAAAATTAACGCTGTAAAATGTAAAAAGCAGAATACAAATATTTATATACTTAAGTTCTTCTTATAAGTAAAATAATCCTTGTTGATTGGAGATCTAGTCAATTTGCCAAAAAAAAAGATTTTAGTGTAAATTTAAAAAGGTCCCATTGGCTAAAAATGGAAATTAAATCTTCTTAAAATTTGTACTGTCCCGATTCTCCAATTAATTTCAAGTCAGTTGCCAAATTTTTAAAATGGAGTCAGTCTATCTTTCTCTGCTTAAAACAATGTGAACGATCTCTCCACTGCAGATCCAACAAAATCACCAATAATCCAAATGTAGCAATCCAAATAAAGACAGTCCAGAATATAGAAAAGTATTCCTTGTCTTATTGTATCAATTCGTTTTACTTTCCATTTGTTTTAAAGTTGCAGGTTTACTTCATCTTCTTTTTAAAAGTTAGTAGTTAAATCAAAAGCAGTCGTAATCCCTCCGCTAATCAAATTAGAGCCTGGGATTCATTGTTCCATATTTAGTAAAAAATTGATTTCAAAATTTATTTGGTGGTATTTCACTTTAAATGTATTTGATCTTTTATAATCTCATTTCAAATATTTTGTAAGCAGTTTTCTCTCATTTTTAAACGTTCAAAAGTTCAAGTTTCAATTTCAAAGCGATAGGTGAAAGTGGAAAGAAATAGATCCGGATGTTGATTCGCGCTTGGATACAAATTTTTAAATAACTTTCTCTTTCGCCTTGTTCGAAATACTTTTACTTTCAACTTTCTTTAACTCCAATCTTCTTATTTTAACATGGAACGAAAAAAGAATTTACCTTGGTTTTTCCTTGCCTTTGTGTATTCCTTTTTCACTTCAAAAGAATTCAAAATCTTTACTTTCGCTGAGCTTTTCTTGCTTCCCGATGGTTTGGGGGGATCGCAATGGCCGTATCCTCTTCGCAGGGGATCGGTTCGCCTTACTCCAGAGCTGCAGAGCAGATCGCTGTCCCCGGAGCTTCGGCGACGGCTCCTCGGACAGAGGGAAGTCCCCTGTTCTAGGATTGAGCCATCCGGACTCGATCCGATCGCAATCAGCGACCTCTGCAGAGGTGAAAGGAGTCTCGGGGCAGAGCCCTGCCCAGGAGACTCCGCTGCGGTCCCGAGCCAGACCGGAAGTCCGGGCAGCTACACATTTTAAAGGTCAAAACAACACTTTTAAAGTGGATCCAGAAACAAACTGGTAACCAACGCAGCTCCACTATAAACACATACTGTAACTGCCTGTGCTACTGCATTATGCACCAGTTGAAGCTTTCAAATGCTCTTCAAGGACAACTCCATGTGAACTACATAGAAAGCCCTTCAAGGCATTGGACCAGAATACCTCCGGAACCGCCTTCTACCGCACGAATCCCAGTGGCTGATAAGGTCCCACAGAGTTGTCCTTGTCCGGGTCCCGTCGACCAAACAATGTCGTTTGGTGGGCTCCAGGGGAAGAGCCTTCTCTGTGGCGGCCCCGGCCCTCTGGAATCAACTCCCCCCCCCGGAGATTAGAACGGCCCCCAACCTCCTTGTCTTTCACAAGTTACTCAAGACCCACCTATATCGCCAGGCATTAGGGAACTAAGACATCTCCCCCAGGCTTTGTTATATTTTATGTTTGGTATGTATGTGTTGTATGGCTTTAATTGTTGGGGGGTTTTATGTAACTTTTATTATTAGATTTGTTCCATTATTATACTGTTTTTTATTACTGTTGTGAGCTGCCCCAAGTCTCCGGAGAGGGGCGGCATACAAATCTAATAAATAATAATAAATAATAATAATAAGTGAGCATGAATGTGAATGACTCCGAGTGGGCACCCTTGATCTAGGAATCGCAAGTGGCATAAGACACAAAGTTGTGCAAAGGGCCCTCCTAGCCATGACTGCCATCTGCTCTTCAAATCCAACTGATATGGGATGAACTTTATTTAGGGAAATCACATAGCTCTCATTTCTTTCATATGTGCATACTGATTGAAATTTTTATTCAAGTTTTTGAGCAAATAATGAACTGGGAGCCAGTGACCCATTTCTGCCTAAAGCTGCATAATTTCTTCATTCCAAGTCACCTTTCCATTCAGGGCTGCTCATAGTTATTTAAAATGTGTGTGTTTCTTAATATGTCCAGGTAAAAAAAATTCAGAATTACTCACCTTTCAGCAGGCATATAGTGAGTAAGACTGGGGTATGTGCCTCTTTTCATTTTACCTATTGAGCTTCAGTTCTCATCTGGTAATGAGTTTTTAGTCCTGGCTTAAGTCAAGGCAGGTCTTCTGACTCAGTGGCATTCAATGGGGTGGAAGGTAGCCCCTTGTGATGTAAGACCTCCCTCCGCTTCATTCTTCGCACCTCCTTTTTCCCGCCTTCCTTCTTTGGGGCCCAGCAGGAGAGCGCCAGAAACAGCGGCATCGGGCAGTAGCCGGGGGACAGCTGCGAGTGGGAGCTCCAGGTCGGAAGCAACGGCAACGGCAGCACCCCGCCCAGCTGGAGCTTCTCTAGGAGCTTTGCGGCACACCGGTTGGGAAACGCTGCACTACCTGACTCTGTGGTTTCTTCCCCAAAGCCCCAAAACTTTAACCTTAGACCGTCTACAGTCAACCTCTCCCCATTTCTACGAGGTCTGTAAGGGGCGTGAACAAGCTCACCACATTTATTTATTTATTTATAGTTGAGTTGAATTGTATGCCGCCCCTCTCCGATGACTCGAAGCGGCTCACAACAATAAAACAGTACAAATCCAATTGATTAAAACTATTTAAAAACCCTTAATATAAAAAGCAATTATAAATCTTATATAAGCAATACATAAAACAGAAAAGGCCCAGGGGAATCAATTTCCCCATGACTGATGACAGAGGTGGGTTTTAAGGAGTTTACAAAAGGCAAAGAAGATGGGGGCAATCCTAATCTCTGGGGGGAGTTGATGCCAGAGGGGCAGGGCCGCCACAGAGAAGGCTCTTCCCCTGGGTCCCACCAGACAACATTGTTTCTTCGACAGGACCCTGAGAAGGCCAACTCTGTGGGACATAACTGGTCACTGGGATTCGTGCGGCAGAAGGAGGTCCCGGAGAAATTCTGGTCTGATGCCATGAAGGGCTTTATAGATCATAACCAACACTCAGGGCTGCCGATAGACCGGTATTACTGGGAGTGCCGTCCCGGGCCCGGGCAAATTGAACAATTGGGGGGGGGGGGGCGCAGTCAACGGCTCCTTGCACATGCCCAGTCTGTACCCTCCCTCTTTTGCCGGCTGCCTGCCTTTACCCCACTCACCAGCTTCCATCGCTCCCACTGAAATCCCTGCTGCCGCCAGTGGCAACTTCGCCTAGCAGAACCGCTCTCCGAAGTTGACACATTTGGGGCAGGGCCCCCTAATTGGCTGACGCTTCCGTCGCTCCGACTTGCCAAGATCCGCCTTCCTCCGCCTTGATAGACAACCCCGCCCCAGGATTTTGAAAATATGAATAATGTGCCACGGCTCAAAAAAGGTTGGGAAACACTGACTTATACAACGATAGAATCCCTGTATTATCAGAGGGTCTCCAACCTTGGTGACTTTAAGACTTGCGGACTTCAACTCCCAGAGTTCCCCAGGCAGCTTTGCTGGCTGAGGAACTCTAGGAGTTGAAGTCCGCAAGTCTTAAAGTCGCCAAGATTGGAGACCTCCTGCTCTATCTACACTGCTCAAAAAAATAAAGGAAACACTTAAACAATACAATATAAATCAAACTTCTGTGAAATCAAACTATCCACTTAGGAAGCAATGCTGATTGACAACTTGGAGTTTATATTGTGTTGTTTAAGTGTTCCCTTCACTTTTTTTTGAGCAGTGTACTTTGAAATTAACTTGGATACCACGGGCTCGTTCAGACCTGCGTTCACCGATGGGCGTAAAAACTAGATCGAAAAGGATATTGAGATGTGAAGCAATATGAAATTGTATTTGGTTTTTTTTAAACAGCTCCTATTTTAATACCACTGATAACTACACAACCCCCTGGATAATTAGAATAGAATAACATTGGGAAGGCACCTTGGAGGTCTTCTAGTCCAACCCCTTGCTTAGACAGGAATCCTACACTACTTCAGACAGATGATTTTTTTTTAAAAAAGTAGTTATTATGTAAACATTAAAAAAATAAGATAGTACATAATCTATCATTTTACAATATACTTATTTGTTTGTTTAAATTTTGTATTTGCATTTTATAAGACAAGCAACAAAACAACACAACATAACAAACACCACCCCCGTCCCTTTTGAACTGTTATCCTCACAGTTCCTTCTTTATATAGTTATACGGCATGTAACATCAGCGATTATTATATGATTATTCTATAGTTCCAGTAAAACTAAGGTCAAGTTGTTGCTATCATAATCTTATGAATAAAGTTAATTCTGGGAACATCGGGTTTTATTTACAGCTATTTTCAGATGATTATCTAACATCTTCTTAAAAACTTAAAAAAAGTAGTTTTAAAATGGCGGGGGGGCAGACACTTAGGCTGTATGGGCCCCCAAAATTCCTGATGGCGGCCCTGTGCACAATACACCAAACTGCCAACTAGAACCCCTCATTTTAATTTAATATGTATGAAACCCAGCCCACAAAAGCCAATCCAAAAAGCTAGTGTATGTATCTAATGACTGGGATCATATGATATATAGTAAAGCATAATGAGATCTGTTTCGTGCTGGTTCAGTGTGATGGTGAATCCAGTCAACAGTATTGGATTGTTGATATTTCTCTAACGCTATACAGTAACAGCCTGAAGAAGTCACATTGATGTCAGCAAGTTCAAAAACCACAACGCCAGGTATTGGACCATGCAAGAATCCCCTGAAGCAAATGGCTGCTCAGCAGATCTTTAGGGTAGCAGAACCACATTTGATCCATACATGCCGCAGTAACAACCTGGGTGTAGACTGCCTTTTAAAAGTTTTTTTTTAAGCGGGAGAGGGGAGCTTTCTGTGTGATTAGCATTGCTTTTAGCAAAATCCAAGAATGCTAACAAAACCATGCAAGCTAAAATTGGTCACTCTGCAAATAAGAAATAAACCAAACAACACATTTAAAAAAAACAAAAAATTGTGATATAAAAGCCGTAAGAAAACTCCATAATGAATCTGAAGAAGCAATCCATAAAATCAAATTATCATTAAAAAAAATTAAACATGAGATAAATAAACTCTTCTGTCGAATACTGCAAAAAGGTTGACTCAGCCTTCCATTCTTCCGAGGTGGGTAAAATGAGGACCCGGATTGTGGGGGCAGTATGCTGGCTCTGTTAAAAAGTGCTATTGCTAACATGTTGTAAGCTGTCCTGAGTCTAAGGAGAAGGGCGGCATAAAAATCGAATAAATAAATAAATAATAAATAAAAGATAGATAGATAGATAGATAGATAGATAGATAGATAGATAGATAGATAGATAGATAGATGATAGATAGATTTTGAAAGATGAGCTCTGAGCAACTGAACTGTAAAGTATAAAAATGGAGGATTCCTGATGACTACCATCTTTGCATCAAAATGCAAGATGGATAAGAAGGATAGTTGGTTGAACCTACAGCGAAGTGTCCAATCTTCACGCAACTTGTTTTTTTAAATGTCTCTGTCCCCGGGACCAGGCACTGTTGCCATTGAAAGAGATAAACACTACAGGTTAAAAAAAATGTTTTGTGAATAGTTCCTGCTGAACTATTCTGTGTAAAAGGAATTTTGTATATAAGAAATGGTTCCTTTGAGAAGCCATCTTATATCTTTGTCTAATCTCAGAAGAGTGACCCATTTTCAGTCCCAAAGATATAGTGCATTTTTTGTTGATGCAGGTAATTATGCATCGGGGAGTAACAGCGGATTGATGGGGTAAATCAAAGATGCCCAACCAGGAAACTCAGAAGTCTATCTCTTGTGGTAATAAAAGACGCTTAAGCTGAAAGGCCATTCAAATAGACCTCAAATTCTTTGTGATTCAATTTTAACTAAGTTCAAAGCTTATAGAATGCTAGGAAACTAAGACAGTAAAACTGCAATTTGCACAACTCCCAAAAAGATCACAGGCTTTGACTGAAACACCAAATAGCAAACTGACACCAAAGTTTTTAATTTTCCTCAAAGGCGGAAACAACTGAATAGGTTAAAGAATCTAAAAATCACTTAGCCTTTTTTTCTCTATTTCTTTTCTGGTGTTATACCTCATACTGGCTGCTTGAGGAAACAGTACAGACCTTTTGCTGTCCGAGAAAAACCAGAAAAGTCCTGATCCAACAACTCCCTGTAGTCCAACATTCTGTTAATGACCAACCAGATTAGCCTTGGGCCTTCCAGATGTAGGATTATTAACTCCTAATTTACAATTTTTATTGCCAAATTAAAGCAGCATTGAAAAATTGAGGAACTGGAGGGTCCCGTGTTGGCTGGGCCAGAATGTTTCCAAAAAGATTAGGTCTGGCTACAATCCTCATAGAGATATTAATGTGGAAAGATCTATGCTCAGATCTTCTGGATGGCTCTTTCTCCACATACACCGTGTTTTTCGGACGACTATAAGACACACCGGTATATAAGATGCACCAACATTTCAAGTAAGTAAGTAAGAAAAAAAGGTTTTTGTCCTCCCCCGCCCCCAAGAGCACTCTGCAAGCCTCCCAAACCCTCTGCGTGTCCTGCTTTTTCCACCTGTTTTTGCAAAAAATGGGGCACACAGAGGGCTTGGGAGGCCTGCAGAGTGCTCCTAGGGGCTGGGGAAAGCAAAAACGCCCCCATTTGTGCAAAAAATATTTTTTCCACAAAAATGGGACTCTGAGCCAGGGCTTCTGGAGGCCAAAAATGGCAGTATTTGGGGTATAAGACCCATCAACATTTCCACCCTCTTTGGAAGGGAAAGGTGTGTCTTATACTCCAAAAAGTACGGTAAATCTGGGGAATACTGAAATGAATTAGGACCATAGGCTAGTAGAGGGAGAATTCATCTTCACAAGTATAATAGTGGAAGTTTGCACAAAATGCTCAAGCCAATTATTAGTTCATTACATCATATAATGAATCATCACCCATGGCCTATAAAGAAAGTCCTGGGAGGGGATCGAGAATAAATTAGAATCCCCACCCTCGGCTGTTTTTAGATGACTTTCTTCTTGGAGGCCTTAGTTTCTCTCTTAGTAATTTTTGTTATTATTAGTGATTAGTGTTGTTATTTTATTATATTGTATTTAACCTTAACACTGTTAAAAAGAGAATTATCAAAAGTTTAGTGGTACATAAACCCCACTAACCAAGGAAGTCAGTGAACGAATTAACAGATGTATTTATTACACATGCTGTTAAATAAGAAAATCCAGCCTTCTCCAAGGTCTTATCTGCAGCACAGAGACTTCTATATTGAACTACATCTCCCACTATGCTTTATTACAGCCAATGGAGGCTACAAATAAAAAGCCATACACTCTCACTGCCTCACTAAGATTCTGCACGATGTCAAGCAAGTGATCCTCTGTCTTTCCTCCAAGAGGTGGAGAGAAAACAAAGGCTAAGAAACTTGGTTTTTTCCATTTTGGCATCCACAGTGCTGATATTGGAGTTTTGACTAACTTCCAGCTGGGAACTGCTGTTTTTATTACTGCTCCCAGTTCATAGTGTCAGGAATCTGGAAAGTCACTGGACTCACATCACACCCTGAAGAACGAAGTTCAACAGAGAAAGCAATGGACCAGACTACCATCAATTATACCACAAAATTTTCTTCTTCTTGAAAGCAACACAGAGCTCTCATATACACAAATGAATTCCTCTTTACAAGATAGCCCAAACTGTTAGTGACCCGCTGGTGATAAAACGTTGGTGTCACGGATCCTGTTCTGTCATTTTTTCCCTGATTTTTCAGTGAATTTTAATGCCTTCTGCCTCACAGGTCCCAGCGACCGATTAGATCGCACAGAGTTGGCCTTCTCTGGGTCCTGTTAGCCAAGCAATGCCGACTGGTGGGACCGCGGGGAAGGGCCTTCTCTGTAGCAGTTCCTATCCTCTGGATATCCCCCCAGACATTCATACCGCCCCCACCTTCCTGGCCTTCTGAAAGGCTCTAAAAACATGGCGGTGCCAGCAGGCCTGGGACCGTTGAGCGACAACGCTTTGCTCCAGCTAGTAGTATGAATTATAGATGGATATGTGTTTTCCTGTATTGGATTTTTAAATTTTATATTTGGTTTTATTGTTGTACGCCGCCCTGTGTCCGTCAGGAGAAGGTCGGCTTTTAAATCTGAATATAAATCTGAATCTAAATTTGAATCTAAATCTATCTATCAATGAATCAAAGAATCAATCAATGTGTTTGGATGTCTTCTCTTCATTCTCTGATCTAAAAACCTTCCCGCCTGCCCCCAGGTTAATATTCACCTTTATTTCTTCTCCCGAAGCACAGCTGATGATCTCTTCAGCTGTATTTCGGGCTGAATCCACTTTCCGAACATGTGTGGAATTGAAATTGCATGAGGGGATGTGCGCACGCACAAACATAGCAAAACATTGAGATGCAAACCAGTGGCAAAAGTAAGTGGAACCCACGCCTGTTATGGACGTAGTATGACATCGGACAGGCTGTTGGCCCACAGCTCATTTTTTGTTTTGGTGACCCCAATGAATCAATACATTGCCAATTAAAATATGCCATTATTTTTTTCTTGACGGTAGAAAGAAGACACAAGAAGGCCAAACACTCAATTTTTTCTAAAATTCTCTAACTGAGCCCAACATTTTGGTTCTTAAGTGAAATATTTGTTAAATGGGTTTTGACTCATTTTATTACTTTCTTGCCATGGTTGTTAATTGAATCACTGAAGTTGTTAAGATAATAACCCAGTTGTTAATGGAATCTGCCTTCCCCACTGGCTTTGCCTATTAGAAGGTCACAGAAGGTGATCCCGTGTTCCCAAGACATTGCACTCCTCATAAATATGAATTGGTTCCCCAGCATCTGACCACGTTACCATGTGGAATATTAGAACGGTCGTAAGTGTGAAAAATGGTTATAAATCACTTTCCCCAATCTTGTAACTTCAAATGGTTAATAAATGAACTGTTGTAAGTTGAGGACTACTTGTACAGAAAATCAGACAGGCAACCCTGTAATTCCCATTCAGATTTTCTAAAATAGAGTTGCCATACATTACTTGCCATGAGGCATGCTGCTCAAATCTGACAGGATTGTAAACCCAGAGCAGCAGGTTAGTTCTGTTTTTGCACTGTATATACAACCCCTACAACTGGTCAGTCCTAGAGGAGATCAACCCTGAAGGCCAGATCCTGAAGATGAAACTCAAATACCGTGGCCACTTAATGAGAAGGAAGGACTCACTGGAGAAGAGCCCAATGCTGGGAATGATTGAGGTGAGAGAATGAGGTGGCTGGATGGAGTCACTGAAGCAATCAGTGTGAGATTAAATGGACTCCAGGGGATGGTAGAGGACAGGAAGGTCTGGAGGAACGTTGCCCATGGTGGGGTCACAATGGGATTAACAACAACAAAATGACAATATACCTGGTTTGAGATTATTTCTTTGTTCTCTGATAATTTTCTCCCATAATCTCTTGCTCTTTTTTCCTCAAATCAATCAATACTTTGAAGCATTAAAAACTTAGAGGCCCTTCTTCAGAAAATCCATCCATATATCATGTTTCTCCTAAAATACGACCCTGACTTATATTTTTTTGAACCACGAAATAAGCATTTGGCCTTATTTTCAAAGAGGTCTTATTATTTGGGGGTGCATGGAACAAAACAGGGCTCCTCTTGCCGTCTTACCTGATTTCCAGCTGTCTCCCTAACCTTAACCAGAGGAAATGGTATTTTCAGGGAAGGACTTATTTTCGGGAAAACACAGTATTTAGCTTGGGTAATGGAAAATTGCCAAAACACCACACATTACTAGTGTGAATTACACATTACACAATGAATTACTAGTTCATTGACTGATCAGTGAAACAGGCAATTACTCCCAACCAGGGATTAATGCTACCTTTGTTCTAGTTTTCTAGAACTGGGACCCAACCTTGTCAACTTTAATACTTGTGGACTTCAACTCCCAGAATTCTCACAGCCAGCACATGCTGGCAGGAGGAATTCTGGGAGTTGAAGTCCATGAGTTTAAAAATGGACAAGGTTGGACACCCTTGTATCTATAATCATAAAAACCTGTCCAACTAAGAACAAGGCTTGTTTGTTCAAGGAAGAGAACCCAAAACAGCCATTTTTGTAGGCACTGCAAGAGCACAACATTTCCTTATATCAGTTTTGATAAAACTGCCAGGTATTTAAGCAAGCACTTAAGAGAAAGCAAGGAGATACATGGCAGGAATATTCTCAGAGATCTTCTGGGCTGAACTCCAATATTTTTTTTTAAAAAAGGTTCTATCACAGCTAAGCTATTTTAATCTTAGAATGTGCTTGTTTGGAACAAGAAGCCATCAGTGCAAACAACAATGAAACAATTAAGATTTGGGTGCTCTTTGAAAGCATGCAAATGAAAGGAGGGGGAAACACCCATGAACTCTCTCCTGGACACAGGAGCAAAGAAATGAAGGACGGAGCAAAATTGCAAAACCTCACAGGGAAGGAAGACCCGTTGTACCTACCTGAACGGTCTTCTCGATGCACTGGAAGGAGAGTCCAACATGGGTTATTTACCAATCCTATTGGTAGAGACTGAGTTAGAAATTTACATATTAATTAGGCACCGCCCCCTTACTGCTCCCATGAGCCCAGTTTTAAAAACGAAGACAATGTAAGAGGATAACCAACTTTTATTAATACAATCAATAACTTACTAACTCCCCATCTCCGGCGTCCTTGAACTTCAACATGCTGGGTGGGTTTGGACTCTCCTTCCAGTGCATCGAGAAGACCGTTCAGGTAGGTACAATGGGTCTTCTCCACTGCATCTGGAAGGAGAGTCCAACATGGGATATACCAAAGATTTAAGGCCCATGGAAGGGAGAAGGTCTCGGTAGGGACGTTGGAGATGAACAAACTTTCTGTAGAACACGTCTACCAAATGCAGCCTCCGCTGAAGCAAAGGAATCTAACTTGTAATGCTTAATAAATGTCAAAGGTGCTGCCCAGGTGGCAGCTCTGCAAATATCTTCTATAGATGCTTGTGTTGTCCAAGCAGCTGATGTGGCCGCACTCCTGGTTGAGTGGGCAGTTAAGCCCATCGGTGGGGTATTTCCTCCTGCTCTATAGGCTTCCGTAATACAGTCCTTCAGCCAACGACTGATAGACTTAGAAGATAGTCCAAGTCTCATTTTGTGTTGTGAAAATGAAATAAACAAATTCTCCAACTTCCGGAATGTTTCAGTCCTTCTGATATAGATCTTCAGAGCTCGTCTGACATCAATCTTATGCCATCTTAGCTCCGAAGGATGGTTCCCATATGTGCAGAAATCAGGTAGTATTAATTCTTGCTTCCTATGGAAATGTGTATTCACCTTTGGTATGAAGGTGGGGTCTAAACGAAGCACCACTCTATCCGGATAAAAGATACATAGATCTGGTCTCACGGAGAGGGCTGAAAGTTCTGATACTCTGCGTGCAGAGGTGATTGCCACCAAGAAGGCTGTCTTTAGGGAAAGTAGTCTAAGCGAAATTGATCTTAGAGGCTCAAAAGGTGGTTTTGTCAACGCCTTAAGAACTATCGTGAGATCCCACGACGGGAACATTCAAATTGGTGGTGAATGTTTGTTTGAGGCTCCTCTTATGAAGTCTCTTACCCATGGGTGTTGGGCTAGTGAACGAGACTCTGATGTCTGTATCATGGTAGAAAGAGCCACCACCTGCCTCTTTAGGGTATTAGGGGCCAATCCCGGTTCTATCCCTGCTTGTAAAAATTCTAGTACAGTAATCACTGATGCATCCCTGGGATTTTTGTCATTCTTGTCACAAAATTTGCAAAAGCCTGCCTATGTGGCTTGATATATTCTAGAAGTTGAAGGATGCCGTGCGGCCTGCATCGTGTCAATGACCTTCTCCGGTAGTTCTAGGTGTCTCAGTCTATGCCTCTCAAGTGCCATACGGTCAGTTGTAGCCATTGGGGGTCCGGATGTTGTAGGTTCCCCTGGCTGAGAGAGATGGTTTGGTCTGGAATTCTCCACGGCGGAGATACTAATAGTGCCATCAGATCGGCGAACCACGGACGGCGTGGCCAGTGTGGTGCTACCATCAGTACCTCAGCTTTCTCCCGCAGGATCTTCTCCACAACTCTTGGTATCAGGTTCACTGGAGGGAATGCATACAGCAACTGTCTTGTGTTTGGAAAGGAGAGCCCTTGTGTATTGCCTGAGATGTCCACCATCTTAAGGACTCTCTGACCTTCCGTGGTATCCGGACCCGCCGATGAAAGTGGCTTAGATCCAAGTGGCCTTGGATCTTTGCGCTGGTAGCAAGAACCACTGTAGGGTCTGGATGTGATGTCTGGCCCAGGGTACGATCCCTATAGCTGAAACCAGGGTTCCCAGTATCTTTGATAGTAGGGATAGTGGAGTCCGTCTGTGTTGGTTGAGGCTGGCTATTAAATGGTGAATATTCTCTAGCCTCTCTGGGGAAAGTGACAATGTGTTTGACCAAGTGTCTATGATAGCCCCCAGATGTAGAGACAACTGGCTCTTCTCCACATTGATGGTGAAGCCATGAGCTTCTAATGTTCGTATAGTCTGATTTAATTCGTGTCTTGCCTGTGTTGGAGACCTGGACAGTATAATGATATCGTCCAGGTATGCCATCAGCCTGATGGAATGGGAATGCAGGTAAGCCGTCAAAGCATCCAGGAGCTTTGTAAAAGTTCGTTGAGCTGAGGAAAGGCTAAATGGCATGGCCCTGTATTGGTAATGTGTTCCTTCAAAGCAAAAACGGAGGTATTTCCGATGTGACGGGTGTATGGGAATGTGTAAGTATGTTTCTTTTAAGTCGATGGAGGTCAACAGATCTCGAGGCCTGATTGAAGCCAGAATGGTTTGTAGGGAGTGCATGTGGAATCTTCTGTATTTTATGAAGATGTTTAGCTACTTTAGGTTGAGGATTAGCCTGCAACCTCCTGAGGCCTTGGGAACAATGAAAATCATTGAATAGAACCCTTTGCCTTCCTCTTGTGGTGGTACTGGTTCTATGGCCCAGATTTCTAGTAAATGCATAATTTCTTTGTGTAATTGTTGCTTCTTTTGGGGTTCTCGAACTGTTGGACAGCATATTAACCGATTGGGGGGTTAACCTACAAACTTCAAGCGGAGCCCTCCCGACACCGTAGCAAGAACCCATTGGTCAGAGGATGTGGCGTGCCAGGAGGTACTGAAGTATTGAAGTTTCCCCCCAATCGGTTGTAGGTTGACAGAGTCACTTGGTGCGACGAAACCCTCTTTGGTTGTTCTCCCAAAAGGGCCGTCTGGATTGTTGGTAACCCCTTGGTCTGTCCTGGAACGACCCTCGGTAGCTTCTGAAGGGTTGATGTGTGAATTGACCTTGAGTGAATGGTCTTTGGTTCTGAGCCGCTCCTGTGGAGTTTTCCCAGAGAGGTGTTTGATGCCTCGTATATGGAGTAGATATTCGGTCTTGGCGTCTACCTGCCCTGGGTAACACCTTTCTTTTGTCCTTGTCCTGTATGAGGACTTTATCCAGGATGTCTCCAAAGAGCATCGAACCTTGCAATGGGGCCAACGCCAGCCGCCACTTAGATTTCAAGTCTGCTGGCCAGTTTCTTAGCCACAGGAGACGGCGAGCCAATAGCGTGGTGGCCATACTTCTGCTGGAGAATTTCGCCGCATGTAGCGTGGCGTCTGCGGAAAATTCCGCCGCTGCCAGAAGCTTGCTCAGGTCTTGGCGCAACCTGCCCTCTTCTGGCCCCAGCCGGGATTGCATCTCCTGTAGCCACAGTATAGAGGCTCTGTTCAGGAAGGATGCTGCGGCTGCTGCCCTGAATCCCCAGCTTGACATCTGGTGTGCCTTCCTCAGGAGCGTCTCCGCCTTCCTATCTTCTGGTTTCAGGCTTTCCCCTGTTTCTGAAGGCACCAGGGCGCTGGAGACTAATGTCACGACTGGTTGGTCTATTGGCGGGAACTCGAGGAGTTTTTCCTTTACAGGTTTGATGGGCCTTGAGCCGCTGCTGGGTGTTGCCAAGGCCACTTGACCCCTTCCATGAATATTTCAGATGATGGAAAATGGTCGGACTCTGGTTGGGGTTCCTTGAGTAGAGTAGCCGATGTCTTGCCCGCCTCATCGACTGCCTTAGTTGTTCCAGGTAGGTTCATCACCTGTTTTGCCTTAAACAGAAGAATCCTGAACAGTGTTGGCTTAAACAGGCCTACCGTTGGTGGTTGTTGCGGGGTTGTCTCGTCCTCAGACAGGTCGCACTCCCTATCGCTGTCCTCTCCTGGAATTGGTTCCTTCGATAGGAACCCCAAACCCGAGGGGGGCAGTACCGACCACAGGTTCCTTGCTGATGCTTGCGATGGCTGTTGAACATACTGGTGTGCCCCAGCTGCCATGCCTTGCAAGTAAGCGTTTGCAATAATTTCCTGTAAGTCCGGTGGCATGTCTTGCTATGTACTCGCCTGTGCTCTTAGCCCTGCCACCGTAAGGGTGAATGTGGCTGAAGGGACCTGAGAACTTCTTCTGGGATGGCCTGCTGATCCGGGCCTGGTCCAAGATGTGCCTAGTGAAGGCATGACCTGAGGCAATGTCGGAGATTGTCTGTCCGGTGACCAGTCCCCTTCATTAATAGCCCCAGATAGACCAAAGGGAGATAGTGGGGTCATCGGTTCGGGGGTTAATGCTTGCCTCTGAGTTAGCGGTATTGCTGAGGGGGAAGCATGTAAGGCCACCTCCAGCCTTTTTTCCAGAGCCTTAATGCGTTTCTCGGCCTCCTTAAGTGAGGGGGCCAAAGCAGGGGATTGTGAAGCCTTTGATTTCTCTTTGGCTTTCCCCTTAGGCTTGTCTTTAGGCATGGCCGAGGATGTTGCTTTTTCATTGCCCAGTTGCTCCTCCATTATTACTCACTCTTTAGAATCTCTGGTGATCTAGAGGAGTCTCCGGTAATAATGCCTTGATTCGCCTCGTCAGCCCAACAAAATGGTGAAGAGCCTCGGTATGTCGTTGCGCCTGCACACTGAGGTTTGGTGGCCTCTTCGTGCCTAATAGCTGCAGGACGTACATCCGTTTGGCGCCTTTGGGTTTCGTGCAGACAGCAACCCCAAAATGGCGCCGCCCATGCCGTTCGCGGCTTCGTTGGGCTCCCTGCGGTTTCCAGCCGTTCCTCGGCTGCTGGCAGTCCCTTGCCACTTCCTCACCAATGTGCCTGCGGCCCTTCCAATTTGCCGAGTTATCGGCTCTTTTTGGTGATGGCGGTAGCAGCAGCGGCTTCTTTGGCGGCAGCGGTAGCGGCGGCGGCTTCTTTGCTGCCGCCGGCAGCGGCGGCTTTCCCGACAGCGCCCAACAGCTGAGAGGCGCAGCTCCGCTTCTTTCCTGGAGCTTGGGCGATAGCACCTTCTAGCCTCCCAGTGGGGGGACCTTCAGCTTGCAGCCCTGGTCTAGCCACGGAGGTCAGGGACCCCAGGCTGAGGTGCTCCTTTTTGGGGAAGTTCCCTCGGAGGGAAGCGAACCCCTGAAAAGGAACATTGGGGGTGCTGTCCGCGGAGGACAGAAAACCCCATCGTCTTCTTCAGCAACCTGTAGGGAGACAAAAGAAAAAATGATTAAACAGGTATTAACTCATAAAACTTTTACTCATAACACTCTTTTTTACTTAGAGCAAAATTCAGTACGTCTCTACACTGGGACTGAGTTTTTAAAACTGGGCTCATGGGAGCAGTAAGGGGGCGGTGCCTAATTAATATGTAAATTTCTAACTCAGTCTCTACCAATAGGATTGGTAAATAACCCATGTTGGACTCTCCTTCCAGATGCAGTGGAAAAAGACATGTTTCAAGCTGGAGACTAAAGCCCTAATGTTTCTCAGTTAAAAATAAATCCCTTAAATGGGATGGCTTATGGGAAATTGTATTTCAGAGGGTTTTTTAAGGGGGGGGAGGTGGAAATAGTACCTCACTATTATTTCAGCAGCCTTAGGGCTGCACAGCCTATTTATTTGCAGCCACTTCTGCAAGCCAGCAAATGGGCAGCGTGATTATAGGTTCCCCCTTCAGGGCATGCCAAAGCACATATGTGCCGTGAGATTTCTAACAATCAGCACAGCCTTCGTGGGAGCAAAAGGTTGCAGCCAAATTAAATGGGTGGAGACACCGTTCCACAACCTTGGAATCTGCTCATAGGATATAGGAAAATATGACCAGAGTTCCCTCCCACCCCCCAAATGAATAAAAGGGGACGGGGGGAGGGAAAGGAGGAGGGGAGCTGGGAAGAGCATGGCTCAGTAAACACAAAAAATCCAATTCAGAGGGGATATAAATGAGGCCACAACACTGGAAAACAATACCAAAGCAGGGAGGGGGGTATGTACCATGCTAGAACAGCCTTCTTCCATCTCATGGTTTGGGATGATGGGAGCGTTGACCCCACCACCTGGAGAGCACCAAGCTGGGGAAAGCTAAAGCCAAGGTTTGAAACCCCGCTGCCTTCCCTTTACCCTGCAATGCCAGAACAAAACACTCATCCAAACAAGAAATACCTGCAGCAGGTCATCCCCCCTTCAAGGTCGGTCAGCAGGCAGGCAAAAGAAGCGGCCAATTCATTCATCACACTTCCTTTCTGTTTATGCAAGCAGGCTGACACCCATGAGGCAAATTGTCCCGCTCCACTCCCATGCCATCCCTGGAGTTTCAGTCCTGTCAAGCAGTCCACCTGCTCTTCACCTGAAACAAAACCCAGGCACCATCCAAGCACTGAAATCACGTCCTTCAGACTGTGACATCAGTCCGTTACCATGGGAATGAGGAGGACGTTGAGAACCCAGCGTTACAGAACTGCTGCAGGATCAATCAGCGGAGCCTGCTTTTTTCCCACCTCACAACACAGTCCAGATTTTCTCTCTTACGCTCTTAAGGCAAAAAAACCTGTCCTTGAAGAAAAGCCACGTTGGGGTGGGAGGTTGGGTAGAGGATACGACAATTTAAATGTACAACAAGGACCTAAGATGAGCAGCAAAGCAGTTAATATACTGGGCATACAGAAATTCCCAGGTTCAACCGGTAGAATTATTATTATTATTATTATTATTATTATTATTATTATTATTATTATTATTATTTTATTTGTATGGCGCCCTTCTCCGAAAACTCGGGGTGGCTCAGAGTAAATATAAAAACACAGCGTACAGTACAAATCTAATGCATTTTTTAAAACTATAGCTAAAAATCCTATTATTCAATCAAACAGTACAATCACACCAGCATTGACTAACCAGCACTGCAAAACTCTCCCCTGACATCTTGCCGAGAGCTGTTGTGGGTGGGAACAATAGGCTTGAGATGGCTAGTCAAGCTATCTGAGTCAGTTTACAACGGATGCTTCAGGTGCTTGTTCAGCTGGATTGAGGAGCACCATCATTCCCAAGATGGGGAGTTAAATAAAGGCTATAAACTATAATTAGAAAAGAAAATTAAGCCGTAGAAAGCCTCAATGCACCAAACATAGAAACATAGAAGATTGACGGCAGAAAAAGACCTCATAGTCCATCTAGTCTGCCCTTATACTATTTCCTGTATTTTATCTTACAATAGATATATGTTTATCCCAGGCATGTTTAAAGTCAGTTACTGTGGATTTACCAACCACGTCGGCTGGAAGTTTGTTCCAAGGATCTACTAATCTCTCAGTAAAATAATATTTTCTTACGTTACTTCTAATCTTTCCCCCAATTAACCTCATATTGTGCCCCCCTGTTCTTGTGTTCACTTTTTCCACCAAGCTCTGGAAATGTTACCCAGGCTCCTCCTTGACAAGTAACACAAATATTAACAGCCCTGAAAGTTAGTGGTGGTTATTCATTTCCCCCCCACACAAATGAAAAGCTAATATTTTAAGGATGCCACATTGAACAAAAAAAGGTCTGTTTTCACACAATCCCTGTTTTTCATCAAAACCAAATACACTGGAGGAGGAACATTCGTGAGTTGATGCTGTCAAGCAGTCCTTGTCATCTTGGGATTAATAGCAGTGGGGGAAGAGAAGTTAGGGTAGGGAGGGTTGAGTGCTGCGGTTTAAGGAATTGTGGTTTTAAATAGCTATTTTTAAGATTTGCTTTGCATTGCCCTGAGATTCAATATAACTCAGGCTTTGCAAAAACAGCAAATACATTTAGATGCCATGAGAGTGCTAGTGATAAAATGTTAACAAGGAAGATTGTTTTGGATGAGAATAGAAAATAAAGGAAGGAAAGACAGCAGGAAAAAATTATGTATCCTTCATCAGTCCATTCTAGAATGAATCCCAATTTAAAATGTAGCTGGTCTTTTGCATTTATTGCCAGGGCAAATATACACAAAATGCACCATTCTTGCATTTATTGAAGGCAAATATACATAAATGCACCATTCTTTCCACTAAAGGACTTCAATTCATAGCCTGAAGATTCAGATTAATTCAGATTAATATCTTGTTAAACCATGGATGGGAATGGTGTTAAGAGGAAAAAGTATACAAAATTATTTGTTTCTATCTACCTATTCAATTGGGTACTCAAGGTAGTTAAAAATAAAACATACAAAACAAATACCAGCATAACCATTAAAAATTTGGTAAAAGAGATTCACCTTAATTGCTCTTCTGGAATGAGAGAAAATATGAATCCAATGTCCAAACCACTTACCATTTCTAGCACTATTTGGTTTGGGTTAAGGCACCAAGCTGGGAACTGGGAGACTATGAGTTCAAGTTCTGCCTTAGCCATGATCCTTAGCTGGGTGACTTTGGGCCGGTTATTCTCTCAGCTCAATTCATCTCATAGGGTTATTGTTGTGGGAAAAATAGGAGGAAGACGGTATGCTGGATATGTTCACTGCCTTGAGTTATTTTCAAAAATAATAAAGGCGGGAAATAAGTAAATAAATAAGGCTTGCTTTGACACAAAGATGACAATACATGGAACCTTGTGGTTATGAAATATACAACCTCTAGATCAGTATTTCCCAACCTTGGCAACTTGAAGATATTTGGACTTCAACTCCCAGAACTCCCCAGCCCGCATTTGCTGGCTGGGGAATTCTGGGAGTTGAAGTCCAAATATCTTCAAGTTGCCAAGGTTGGGAAACACTGGTGAAGGGTATACTGTTGCTAATGGAAAAATGGAGGGCTCTTCTAATAAAGTATCTCTGGACATTTTCTACAGTGTTTATGCGGTGTGGATTCCAGACAGATGAACTGTATTCGGGGATTGGTCTGGCAAAAGTTTTGTATGCTCTGGTTAATAGTGTGAGATTATCGGAGCAGAAGCTACATAGGATTAGATTAACAACTCTTGAAGCCTTTTTGGCGATGTTGTTGCAGTGGGCTTTGGCACGTAGGTCATTTGATATGTGTATTCCAAGTTCTTTTATGGAGTGAGGGTTTTCTGTAAGTTCTTGTTTGTTAGCTATTTTTCAATTACTGTATCATATTCCTTCTGTTCAGTTCCATCTACATGTTCGTGTTGTAAGGACATCAGCCTACAGCTGAAGGAGAGGGTAGGGAATTGCAGGAAGCTGCTTTATATTTAAAACATATCTCTCCTTTCCTCATCCAATGGAGGCTTCCCTCCTCCTCCTCCTCCTCCTCCTCCTCCTCCTCCTCCTCCTCTAGTGCGCACCTTCCGACCCCGCCACAGCCAGCCAGGGGGTCGTGAGAAGAGGGAGGAGAGGAGGAAGGAAGTCTCCTTTGGATGAGGAATGCACAGAGGGTAAAATAACCCAAATGGGGGTTTCTGACGATTGACAGGCACAAGCGAACCGGGAACATTTCCTAATACAAAGGCACAAGAAAAGGATGTCCACTATCTCCTATATTCTCCTCCAATATTCATATTGACATTGGAAGTGCTTAAATAGAAATATTAGACAAGAATGGAAATTAAACACATGGAAATTAAAAAAGGAAGAGTATAAATGGCAGGCATTTGCAGATGACTTTGTCTTTATCTTGGAAGACCCACAAGAAAATGGACTCAAACTCATTAGGAAAATCAAAAAATATGGTGAAGTTGCAGGACTGAAAATAAATAAAGAAAAAAAACAAAAAATGATGTTACAGACCTACAGTAAAAAAAACTAATGAGGAACACAGGTATACAGATCCACTTAATGGCAAGGTGTGTAACAATTTTAAAAGATAATTATTATAAATTGGTGCAATAAATTAAAACAGCTTTGGAGACATGGAAAAATCTACAAGTATCATTGATGGGAAGAGTAGCTAGCAGAAAAATGAATATCCTGCCAAGGTTCAATGTATGTATGTGTGTATGGATGGATGGATCTGTTTGGAACCCATACTGCATCTTGGACATTAACACCCTCGAAAATGTCCAGAGATACTTCACCAGAAGAGCCCTTCACTCCTCCACCCGAAACAGAATACCCTACGAAATTAGACTCACTATCCTGGGTCTAGAAAGCTTACAACTACGACTCCTTAAACATGATCTAAGTATTGCCCACAAGATCATATGCTGCAACGTCCTGCCTGTCAACGACTACTTCAGCTTCAACCACAACAACACAAGAGCACACAACAGATACAAGCTTAATATTAACAGCTCCAAATTGGACTGTAAAAAATACGACTTTAGTAATCGAGTTGTCGAAGCATGGAATTCATTACCGGACTCCGTAGTATCTTCCTCTAGCCCACAACATTTTACCCTTAGACTATCCACAGTTGACCTCTCCAGATTCCTAAGAGGTCCGTAAGGGGCGTGCATAAGTGCACTAGCGTGCCTCCCGTCCCCTGTTCTATTGTCTCTCCTATATCTCATGTATCATATCTACTATTCTTCTATTCTAATATTCTTATACTGTACTACTCTCATAATATCCTTCTATTCTCTAATTGATATATTCTATTCCTAAATTTTCACTTCTATTCCTTCTCTAATATATTTTACTCGAGTATAACCTCTATAAATTTCATTGTGTATTGTGTATTGGACTAACTAACTAACTAGGTGGATGGATGCATGGCTGGATGGCTGGGTGGATGGATGGATATCTATTTATATAAATAAAATAGGCCTAAGGAATTTGAGGAATCACCCATCTTCCATGGTGTCTGCCTATCCAGTAAAAGCTGGCAAGTGTTGCCATTCTTTGGTTCCCCTCAATTCAACAGTGCCACCTACTGGGGCCCAAGAAAGAATGCCTTCTTTGCCACAAACGCATTTTTCTGAAACATAAAAACATAAAAAATCGGAATAAGAGAACTTCAGATAGGGTTCCTCTGTCATCTGTACAGCAAACAGTTATTGGACTTGAGTTACCTCACAGGCATTGTAGCCGTGGTGGGATTCAGAAACGTTAGTATTGTTTCTGGGGGAATGGCTTGGTGGGCATGGCAGGGCAAGGATACTGTAAAATCTTCATTCCCTCCACACTCCAGGGGAAGGTTACCAAATCCCCATTTCCTCCTGATCAGCTGGGACTCGGGAGGCAGAGAATAGATGGGGGCAGGCCAGTCAGAGGTGGTATTTACCGGTTCTCCAAACTACTCAAAACTTTCACTACCGGTTCTCCAGAACTAGTCAGAGCCTGCTGGATGCCACCTCTGCAATAGTTTTGGGTCTTACCTGTTCACTGAATAAGGAACAGTAGTCTTCACTAGTTCTCTGGTTGAAGTGGAAAAATGACAACACTTTAAATGACAACGCTCATTGATCTATCGTATAAAAGCTTGTCTCACCTGAGCCGTTCCTACAGAGAAAACAACTTGAAGTATTTGTACCTAGACATCGCCAGTTGAGCAGTATGTAAATATACATATTTATTAAATGTATATATAATTTATTATTACTAACAATAAAGTAAGCAGTGGAATGGCTTGTCTCAGAAAGTTGTGGATGCTTCATCACTGGAGACTTTTAACAACAGATTGAACAGCCATTCGCTAGTAATGATATAGAGCAGTGTTTCCCAACCTTGGCAACTTGAAGATATTTGGACTTCAACTCCCAGAATTCCCCAGACAGCATTCGCTGGCTGGGAAATTCTGGGAGTTGAAGTCCAAATATCTTCAAGTTGCCAAGGTTGGGAAACACTGTTATAGAGAACTGATAGCAAATCTTTTTTGGTTTGCATGCCAAAAGGGGGGACACGGGAGTGAGCCGACGCGTGAGCATGCTCACACCCATAATTCCATGCAGCCCCCCCCCCAACACGCTGCTGGAATACAATGGTATGCCCATTTTTCACTTTCCCCAGGCTTCAGAGCCTTTCTGAAAGCCTGGAGAGCGCAAAAATGGCCTTCCCCACCCCTAGCGGAAGCCCTCTGGAGGCAGGAAATGGCCCATTTGCCAACTTCCGATTAAACTTGAAGTCCCATTTTTTGGCTCTCCCCAATCTCCAGAGCCTTTCTAGGCAAAAACGGCCACCCCCGCCCTGGATGTCCTCCGAAGTCCAGAAATGCTAGTTTGGCGACTTCTGGTTGAACCAAAAGTTCCTTTTTTTTGCTCTTTCTAGGATCCTTGGGAGGGTGAAAATGGCCTTCCCCCGCCCCCCTGGAGGCCAGAAATGGCTCGTTTCAAATTGGGAAACAGACCATTTCTGGCATCCAGAGGACCTCCGGGAGGGTGGGGAAGGCCGTTTTAACCCTCCGCAGGCTCCTAGAAAGGCTATGGAATCTGGGGAGAGCAAAAATAGGCCTTGCCCACCTCCCCTGGAGGCTGGAAACAGCCTGTTTCCTGACTCCCAGAGGTCTCAGAAATCCCAATTATCAGCTGGCCAGCATCATAGCCAGGCTGCAGCCCACTTGGAACCAGGCCAGATGAGTTGAGGGTGAATGTGTGTGCATGTGCATAGCTCCATTTGTGAGAGTTTCAGGCACTTGTGCTCATGTGCAAAACTTCACTTGTGTGAGTGGCAGCCACTCGCACAGAACTATCATCTCTCTCCCTTAATGGACCATTTGGAAGTGAATCGCACATTGTAACTACAGATAATGTGCAGTTAGGAAATATTTTAAAACTTCCTTGTTTTTTTTTACAGCAGATAGGAGAACTGCATATAACAATGAAAAGAAACAGGATTGCAATATATATGTAAACAAATAGCAGCAAGGCCATCTCTCTCTCTCTTTCTATCTATCCACCCAACTAAAATAAATAAATAAATAAATAAATAAATAAAAAGTGACTTATTTTGAGCATCTGTTTCAAAAGCTCAAGTTTGAGTTTTATATGTTGAGGAAAGTGTTGTTATATGGGGTTTTATTGTGTAAAAATGCAATTCAAAATATTCCATCTACCAAGATCAGATGATGATATACAACTGGAGGCAAGGCTGCATGGAAAACTTTGCAAATTACACTTTTCTAACTAGTTTTGCAATCAATTCCATCAATATGGAATTGTCTTCGGAGTGGGGCAGCATAGAAATCCAATTAATAAAATAAATAAATATAAATATATGTGGTTCAGATTGTATTAATACTTTAGCAAATATGCAAATACGTTGTTTTTATATGAACTAAAAAGTCTTGGGCTTCTTGATGTATTTGTACTTTGTACTAAAGAAGAACTCACAAAGTACAGTGGTACCTCTAGCTAAGAACGCCTCTTAAGAACTTTTCTAGATAACAACCAGGGTTTTTTTGCCTCTTCTTAAGAACCATTTTCTACTTAAGAACCTGAGCCCGGAAAATTTTCCCAGGAAATTTGAGAGTGGCACGAAGGCCCGGCCAGTTTCCTGTCATTCCCCCTGGGTTTCCCTCTCTGGCACAGTGTATGGGAGGCAGCCTCACGCCGGGTGTATGGGAGGCACGTGTTCCTCCTCCCTCTTTTTTTTTAAGCCTTAAAGTTTTGAATTTTTTTGATTAACCTCACGTCAACTTCTTCCTTTAGCAGTGACTGTCCTCCTCCTCTTCCTCCTCCGACCCAAATTCTGAGCTTTTGTTTCTTTCCTAATGGGTTTGCATGCATTATTTGCTTTTACATTGATTCCTATGGGAAAAATTGCTTCTACCGTACTTACAAACTTTTCTACTTAAGAACTTGGTCACGGAACAAATTAAGTTCTTAAGTAGAAGTACCACTGTATCATGTCCTACAACTCATAAAAACATACCAGAATTATGGGATCACCATCTTATTCCTTATGGAGGTAAACTAAGATATTGCCAGATGATGTGTTATTCTAAAGGAACTGAAGAACTGCCTTGAAAGTAAACAGACACAATACAGTTGAGTTCTGATATTCTAGTCATTTATCCTTTTAATTTAATGAAAGTGGTTTAATCACTAAATGTTCATGTCACCACTTTGCCAAAATTTGACTTCTAGTTGCTGCAATGAGTTTCTGTTGTATCATTTCAAAATACAGATCAGAGATGCATTTTTTCTGCTTTCTACTACTACTTTACTACTATATGCCAGAATTCAATTTTTTAATTAATCATTTAACAACCAAAGTCTAAATCTGTGTAAATTTCATCAATTAACTTTGCTAGCAATAATAGAAGATTAATATAAATCCTTAGCCTTAAAGTATCAGTCCACTGGTTACAATCTGCAATTTATTAATCCGATTTGGGAAGCACATTTGTTTTAAACTGCAGCTGGGAGTAAATTTTAGAGATTTTACAGAGAACACAAAGATTAAATAGCTTTATGCTCCAAAACTGAACTCAAAATTAATGTTTTGAGGTATTTACACATTATAATCATAATCAGAGCAAAATTCTTTCCATTATTGTAAATGCTGTGGATAAGATAAATGTACATTCATTAACCAGTTCAAAACCTTAAGTTCTAGCCAACAATTTAACATTGATATAACAGTTTGTACATTAATAGAGAACATGTTACTATAGAAACAATAATATAAAGTTGTTGAGATGCCAAGAAAAAAATAAATCTTAAAATAATAACTGCATAGATTTTGTTGTAGGCAGCCATCCAAATCTTGATCAAAAGGGAATAATAAAGTCTGTTTTAATTAAAACATTCTATATGGAACAAGATTAGACACCATCTTCTGGGAAGAAGTTAGATGCAATCCAATTATTAATCTTTACTGTGATCCAAAATGAAATCAATAAAAGGAACACACAGGATGTTTTACAAGATGCCCATAGGAAATTCTTGTCCTCCATTTCTTTCTGATAGAAATCCTAACCATGTAGTTATAAAAATTGCACTCCATCACAAAAGGGTGTGGTTTGGCTGATAGTCTTGTATACAACTATATACTGTTTGCACAACTAAACAAGCAAAACAAATCAAAGACTGAAATGTACTAAAGCTAACTCAGTTAAACATTTAAGGTATAATCACGCAAATGGTTAACAAAAGAAAAGTTGTTCTTAACAAATGAAGTCAAAATCATCCCGTTCCTGATTGTAGTTGAGCACATGTTGTCGGATACGCGAGGAATCAGTCCAGGTAATAAGTCCTCCGTGGCCCTGGTGACCAAGAATGCAGGGTCTGTTATAACTTCTGGTCCCACCCAGATATGCCCCTGCTCCACAAATGTCACAGCAGATTTCAAGTTTTGCGCCATACGGAGCTTTATGATCAGACAAGGTAAACGGCGACGGCAGAAGGAAGAGGCTGAGACTCGATCACACAGCTCAAGAGAGCTCTTAGAGGGTATCACACCCATGGCATAAAGTTTGTCCATAAGAGCAGCAGTGCTCCTAGCGCGGAAACCTGCTGATTCAGGTACATCACCCAGGTCTCTGATCCGGCGTGCTAGTTCCCGAACAGCCCGACTAAGCTGATTGTAGCGAGTGTAATCTTCCCTCCGCTGTATACGGAAACGACGAAGCACACGCAGCTCAGCTAGGTTGCCTGGTTAGAAAATGGAAATAAAAATTAGATTATAACATATAGATATCTATATGTATGTATGTAAGAGAATGTAAAAAAAGGGATACTGTATGTGTGTAAATAGTAATAATGTAAATAATAATGTAATAATAGAGTAGATTAAAAATTAGAATTTAGATAAGTAACTGTTATTAGTCATACCCGTAGGAACTCGCTTATAGTGAGGAAAATTGCGTGTTTGTTTTATGGTATTTTATATTGTTTTTAATCTTGAAAATGCTTAATAATTTTTTAAAAAATAAAATCATTATCCCCAGCCTAGAATCTGTTTTGGGGAAGCAATTGGGAGGTGGAGTGATTATTTTGTCAAGTTTTACGAAAGGTCGTTCCAATCGTTAGGTAGCTTCGAGGGGCAAGCAATAAATAAGCACGATAACAAAAGCAAGGGGGAAAAAATCTGCCATTCCTACGACGATCCAAAATTGCTTTTTTTCCCCAAGAGGCAACTGGACTCTCTGATTTTTTTAAAAAAACCTATCTGAAAGTCCACTTGTGTCTTGGGGGAAAAAAAGCACCTTTGGGACAACCATGACCTGGATGACTGAGAATCTCCATAGACATTCCGATGGCGAGGAATCATAAAGCCCTTTTCAGATTCCCTAAAATTAATCGAGCAGAATTGGAACCAAGGGGCTGAACAGTGTGTTTTTTTCAGCAATCTCAATAGAAGAGTATAAGAAATCCCCCCCCCCCCAAAAAAAAACCCCTTCCCAGAGGGCTGAAATACTATTCTCCAGTTAAGGAAGGAGAAAATTGATGGGCTGCAACTTTCTCACAATACTTAATACTTATTATTACAAGTTTTTAACACTCATTAATACTTATTATAATAATGTTTTTAATACTTATTAATACTTAATAAGTATTAATACTTATTAATGCTTATTAATGCTTATTTATTTTATTTGTCTTATAAATATAGCATTGTATTGTAGTATGTTTAACATAAGTATAAAGTAGAGACAGAAAAGATAAAAAATACATTTGGCAGGAACTGTAGGCATAAAGGTGCACTTAATACTTATTAGTCTCTCCCTCTGCTTTTTGTAGTTTACGAGTGTTACTGTCATAGTAACATAGTATCGCAACGTTTCCCGCCTTCACTTTCTTTACGGCCAACTGCTCGCAGGAAAAAACAAGAAATAACATCATAACGGCAATAAAAAGCCCCGTAGCGTCATCCAATCGCATCTCTCCGATGGGAGACGAACTGACGTCAGGGAGAGTAAGAATCTAGCCAGTGAAAAAGCAAACACTGTGGTCTCAACGGCAATCGGAGACGGGAGCAAAACCGGAGCTCTGGCCACGCATTGCCTGGTCGGTCAGCCGTTTTGAGCTCGCGCTTGAATCTAACGGAGAACATCCTGATTAGGCAAATATTCTGAGCTACCTTCCTCAACCTGATGCTTTCCCATAGTGTGATTGGTAGAGTTGTGGACTATGAAAAGCTATTCTTACAGGATAATTAAACCTGCATTTCTTGCTTTTTTAAAAAATTAAATAAATTTATTTTTATTTTATTTAACATACAAACATTTAGACATCATATACTGTAATACAACATTGAACATTTACAATTTATATATTTACAAGATTTATTTTTTACAATTCTATTTGATATACCTTTTTCTTAACTTCCACCCAGTTGTATATTTTTCCCACACTTTGTAATAGTCCTTATTTTGTTGGTTTTGTATCTCGTATGTTAATTTGCTAAATTTGGCGCAGTCTAATATTTTTTTTAATCACAATTTCTTCGTTTGGAGTCTTTTCTTGTTTCCATACTTGTGCATATGCTAATCTTGCAGCAGTAAATAAGTGATTTATTAAGTAGTAATTTTCTTTTACTATGTTTGCCTCTGATTATGCCTAATAAATACATTTCCGGTTTTATCTCGACTTTATAGCCCAGTATTTCTTCCATCCATGTCCGAATTTGGATCCAATTTTTTTTTTTGCTTCCTTACATTGCCACCATTTCTTGCTTTTAATAATGGGGGTTTTAGTGTTTTTTAAATTATTACATTTGTTCTTACATTGTCTTAGTTATTGTTGTGAGCCGCCCCGAGTCTTCGGAGAGGGACGGCATACAAATCTAAATAATAAATAAATAAATAAATTATGCCATCCAACAGTATGTAGCCTTCTACATTTTATATCATTTGTCGCCTCCCTAATACATATATTATTTTTTAATATTTTGTTTTATATTGTTTTGGTTACCCACTTTGAGATCCTGGGTATGGATGAAGTATTCCACCCCACCCATTCCCTGGTCCATGATAAGGAATCTATGTCATGAATCATAGACTTAATGAAGCATAGTGGATGAATACCAGCAGATGATATGGCTCCCCAAATCAACACATACTGTGGAAATGTTACACTGGACCTCAAGCATCTTGCAGAGTGTGCCTCCATTCTTCCTCCATACTTTGGGTCCTTGGTTGCCAAATGAGATGTAAAAGTTTCCACAGTCTGTGTTGATTTGGGGAGCCATGTCATCTGCTGGTATTCGTCCACTGTGCTTCATTAAGTCCAGAGTCAACAGAGCTGTCTACCGGGAGATTTTGGTGCGCTCCATGCTTCCATCCACATGCCAGCTTTATGGGGATGGTGACTTAAATTTTCCAGCAGGATTTGGCTCCTGCTTACAGTGCCCAAATCCCCCAAAACCAGGTTCAATGATCATGGGATTACTGTCCTTGATTGGCCAGCAAACTTGCCTGATCTGAACCCCAAAGAGAATCTATGGGGCATTGCCAAGAGAAAGATGAGAGACATGAGACCGAATAATGCAGAAGAGCTTAATGCTACTATTGAAGCATCCTGGTCTTCCATAACACCTCAGCAGTGCCACAGGATGATAGCTTCCATACCACGCCGCATTGAGGCAGTATTTGCTACAAAAGGTCCCAAACACATGCATGCTTATACTTTTTGGAGGTCTGATACCATTCTATGCGCAATCCTTGTTTTATTGATCGTATGTAATATTCTAATTTTCTGAGAATGGGGGATTTGGGGTTTTCATGAGCTGTAAACCATAATCGTCACAATTATGACAAATCATGGCTTGAACTACCTTGCTTTGCCTGTAATGAGTCTCTCTCATATATTAAGTTTCACCTTTTAAGTTGCATTACTGAACTAAATGAACGTTTGCATGATATTCTAATTTTTCAAGTTTCACCTGTACTATAGGTCAAATCTGCTAAAACTTTTCAGTGTCTCAATAGAGCATAAAATGTGAGGAAAACTTTTGAGGATGACTTAATCATATTTCAAGCATTTGGCATCCTTCTCCCCCATATTTTCTGTAGATGTGGGGCTCAGAATCCAAAATTTGTCACAGATAACATATTAATATTATACAACATTCAGTTCTTCAATTGCTTATTCATCTATTGCCTACAGGTGTGGCTCCTAAATCAACTGTCAAGATTTCCCAGTATACGACTCCAAGATCTGCCAATAAGGCTTTGCTTCAGAATTGTAGAGAGATCTGTATTTTAAAGCAAGGCACATCAAGTATGTCCAAAGCCGTTCCATCTTTTCCAGATGCCAAAGTATTTCCAGATCCTGCTAGTACTGATCACATTGGCTCCACATCTGAACAAAGGTATGCAACTAAACTGGCCCTTTGCTTTGGGCGGTGCAGGAATAACGACCCTTTTGGGGAGATCCAGTGGAGCCTCACAGCACTATAATAGCTTTTGGGTTGCGTGAAAAATCATGGGGGTTTTCACAGCAAAATATTTCTTCAGCATTCAGTGTACAGAACATAATTCTTGCATAAGGAGCTGGGACTTTGGAGCAAATCTTGTATGCCACCCCGAGTCTTCGGAGAGGGGCAGCATACAAATCTAAATACCGTATTTTTCGCTCTATAAGACGCACCTGCTGATAAGACGCACCTAGATTTTAGAGGAGGAAAATAGAAAAAAATATTTTGAGCCAAATAGTAGGGAGAAGGGAGGAAGGAAAAGGAAAGCAAGAAATGGAGGGAGGAAAGGAAGGAAGGAAGAAAGAAAGAAAGAAAGAAAGGGGGAAGGGACAGAAACAGAGGAAGGAAGCAAGGAAACTTATGAAAGGGGAGAGTAAGAGAGGAAGGACTGAAGGAAGGGAGGGAGGGAAGAAGGTAGGAAGGAGAAAGAAAAGAAGAAATAGAGGAAGGGAAGGTAAAATAGAGAAAGAAAGAAAGCAAGAAAGAGAGAAAGAAAGAAAGAGAATGAAAGAGAAATAAAAATAGAGAGGGAGAATGAAAGAAATGGAAGGAGGGAAGGAAGGAGAGAAAGCAAAAGAAAGAAAGAAAGAAAGAAAGAGAAAGAAAAAAGAATGAAAGCAAGAGAGCAAAAGAAAGAAAGAAAGAAAGAAAGAAAGAAAGAAAGAAAGAAAGAAAGAAAGAAGCGAGGACGGTCTAACTTGGCAGCGCAAAACCGCAAAGGAAGATTTTGGGGACTTCGGGGTTTGGAGAGTTTTTTGGCACGGGCGCTTATGGGAACGGCTCAAACGAGGAAGACCGTCGGCAGCTGGGAAGCGGGGGCGTCGTTGGAAACAGCAAGCCCCGGGGGTTATGCTGTGAGGAGAGACTCGCGGCAGGATTCCTGGATCCTGAGAAACCCAGGAAGCGGACGATCCTGCGACCGTCTCGTAAGGCTGCAGCCGGGTGGAAATGTGATGGAGGCTGCGGGTTTGTGTGTTTGTGTGTGCGTTGTCCCTTCTGATCCACCCCAGCCCCTGGCAATTGGGCTGGCAAGCAAGAAAGGCAACTTCAAATAAAGGCTCACTGAGCATCTCTCCCTCTCTCTTTCTACCCCTCTTTCTTTCTCTCTCTTCCTTTCTATCTCCTCTTCCTTTATCTCCTCTCTCTCTCCCTCTCTCTTTCTCTCTCTCCCTCTCTTGCTATCTCTTTCTCTCCCCCCTCTCTCCCTCTCTCTTTCTCTCTCTCCCTCTCTCTCTCGGCGGCGGCAAGGTCGTCAGCTGTGAGGTGGAGCTCCAGAACGGAGCACTGACGGCGGCTAGACATGTTGCTAGGCGCCGTAAATGCTGTCCAGCCGCCGCGGTCAGTGCCTCTGTTCCAGAGCTCAGCCTCCGCCTCACAGCTGACCACTCTGCCGCTGCCCCACGGCTACTACCCGCTGCCGCTGCCATCACCCTCCCGCTGCGCGCCGCCCTTCCGCTGCCGCTACCGTCCCACCAGCCCCAAATCGGAGGAGGGGAGGGGAGGGAAAGGAGGAGCCACCCCCGCGGCCGGTGCCCAGCGTCTCCCCGGAGAGCTCCGCCAGCAGCCCCGGCGCATGCCTGCGCACCGAGACGCCTTCGCCCTGCGCCCCGCCGGGCTTGGTCCCCCTGCCCGCCCCCCACTCTGCTCCACCGCCTCCCCCCCCTCCCTGCCTGCATCTTCGCTCCATAAGACGCCGCTGATTTTTCATCCTACTTTGGGAGGAAAAAAACTGCGTCTTATGGAGCGAAAAATACGGTAATAATAATAATAATAATAATGATGATGATGATGATGATGATGATGATGGTTGTTTTCTTCTTTTAAGCCAGAAACCTCTTTCTGCATTTTAGCAATCCAAACTAAATTCTTAAGGCCTCCATCGTTCATTTAAAAATATACCGAATATACCTGAAACAGTGATTGTAATTTTTCTGCTGCTGATATAACACGTAAAGTTTTAAACCTCCTGTTTCAGATTTCTAATCCTGCCAGCAATTATGTTAAACTTAATTTTTATTAATCATATGGCTGATATTTCCAATATGTTGAATAAAATAGAAAAGGTGGTGAGAATGCATTCATTCTTACAAATATGCTGGGAGAAATTAATATTCATTTTAGATGATAGCATTTGTGCTATTCTATTTGATCTGTTGCCTGTTGAGTGATTTCTTTCAGCCAATCCCTTATTTTGTGCCATTATTTCCTAACTTTAAGGTATGTCCACCCCATATGGTAGAAGGTACCCTGTTTATACCCACACTTTCAGAATTCAGGCAAACAGTTGGGTACATTTTGGCCAATCTTGCTGGAGGTAGATGCCAACAGTAAAACATCTTGTAAATGTTTTCCCTATAGGTTGACAACATTGTTAATTTATATTTTTTACCCCATAATTTTCCCAATGGTCTAATTCAATACTATATCCAAAATTTCTGGCCCAACCTATTGTTGTCTCTTTCATAGTTTTTCTTCTATTTTGAATCTTAGGAATAGGTTATAAACTTTTGTAACCATTTTCCCCCTTGTCCCTAATAATGTTTTTATCTATTTCTAATTGTTTTCCATAAATACTGTATTGTTCTAATTACCGTATATACTCGAGTATAAGTCGCTCCGACCATAAGTCGAGGTGCCTACTTTTGCCACAAAAAACTGGGAAAATTTATTGACTCCATTATAAGTCGAGGGTGGAAATTGCAGCGGCTACTGGTAACTTATAAAAATGGAAACCAATAAAATTACATCAATTGAGGCATCATTAGATTACATTTTTTAGAATATTTATTTCAAAGAAAACCAGTAAACTAGTTCTGTAAGTTTAAAAGAGAGTAAACAGGTATATGTTCCCCCAAGGCAGGTATAGGCAAAAAAATTGCAAGTACTGTACTTACGTCAATCCCCCACTGCTCCTGCTGGTTTGGGTTAGGGTTAGGATACTTGGCCTCTCCTTGCCTCAAAGAGATACAATTTCCCTCTCTATTTACTATTACTGAACATCCAAAATACAGTGGAACCC
Organism: Erythrolamprus reginae; assembly: GCF_031021105.1. NCBI lineage: Eukaryota > Metazoa > Chordata > Lepidosauria > Squamata > Dipsadidae > Erythrolamprus > Erythrolamprus reginae. The sequence continues at coordinate 230,364,324 of NC_091950.1, forward strand.
CGACATAAGAGCTGCTCTACTTAAGAGCAACTCGAGATAAGAGCTGGGAGGGGAGAGATATTTTTGTTCTACTTACAAGCCCAAATTCGAGATACAAGCGCCAAGGAGCTGTCTCCTGAAGCCGAACGCTAACTTCCGCGTTCGGCTTCAGGAGACAGCTGCGAAGCGGCGCGCGTGTTTTAAAAGGTTGCAGCCGGCCTGGGGGGCTCGGGGGGTGCTTGCAGCCAGCCTGGGGGGCTTGCCAGCACCCCCCCGAGCCCCCCGGGCCGGCTGCAACCTTTTAAAACACGCGCGCGGCTTCGCAGCTGTCTCCTGAAGCTGAACGCGGAAGCTAGCTCTTTTTCTTTCTCTCTTTTACCTTCCCTTCCTCTATTTCTTCTTTTCTTTCTCCTTCCCACCTTCTTCCCTCCCTCCCTCCCTTCACTCATTCCTCTCTTACTCTCCCCTTTCATAAGTTTCCTTGCTTCCTTCCTCTGTTCCTGTCCCTTCCCTCTTTCCTTCCTTCCTTCCCACCCTCCGTCCATTCATTTATCCCATTCCTCTCTTGATCGCTTAAAGCCGATCCCTGGTGCAAAAAGGGTTGGGGACCTCTGTCCTACAGGATTGGGTGGCAGAGAAGTTGAACATATGTAAATTTAAAAGTTTAAGAAAGTTTACAAGTTAAGTGAAAGAAACTTCATTATTCATTTATATGTACATGTACATTTCTTCATTAAAAACTTGTCTTTCTGCATAATTTAGACTAACTTTGTGAGTTTTTTGAGGGCTGGAACCAATTAAAATTATTTACATTAATTCCTATGGGGAAAAGTCGTTCGAGATAAGAGCTGCTCGACTTAAGAGCCCAGGTCAGGAACGAATTAAACTCGTATCTCGAGGTACCACTGTATACTATTTAATTCTATGTATATATGATATATGTGTACATACATATTACACACAGGCACACAAAAATATACCATACATTGTTTACTATATAAACTATACCGTATGTATATTTACAGAGAGGGGGGGGAGGGAGCTCTTGTAAAATTACAGGTATATGCGGTACATTCAACCTTACTTACTGTAATAGGAAAAACAAACCCAGAGTCCACTTTCTGCCACACATTTAACCACAACAAGAACATTACACATGCCTTCAGATGTACCAGTACTTCCCTAGCTTGCACATCACTGTTAGAGCTAGGAAATGTCATGGATTGAGTAAAATGTGCTGATTCTCACTGAACAATGCTTTTGTTTAACAACCACAATTTGGGCTCAATTGTGGTCATAGGTCTTTCTTTCTTTCTGTCTGTCTCTCTCCTTCCCTCCTTCTTCCCTCCCCCTTTCTTTTTCTCTCTGCCTATCTTCCTTCCTTTTTCTTTCCTTCTTCTGTCCCTTCCCTCCCTCCTTTCCTTTTTTGTCTGTTTTCCTTCCTTCCTACCTACCATCTTTCTTTGTCTCTCTTCCTTCCTACAATCTTTTTTTCTTTCTTTCTGTCTTCCTTCTTTCCTAACTCCTTCCTTCCCTCCCTCCCTCCTTCCTTGCCGCCCAACTCCAACAGGTCTCTGGGTGGCTCACAACAATCACAACAACTAAAAAGCAATATAAAATGTAACAGCAATACAACAGCATATAGCATAAAATGCATAAATAACCCTTAAAATGCCTTGACACTGGCAATGAGTAAAATGCCAAATGTATAAGACAGGGACTTTAGGACAGAGGAGTGGGGCACCCCTGCTCAGGTGCAGAGCACAAAGCAGGGCTAAGTCTCCAAATGAAAGACGCAGAGAACTACCGTAATTTTCCTGGAAGGCTTGAGCGCAGGTGCTTTTCATTCTAGGAAAACAACTCAGCCTCGCACCCCCTCCCCCCCACGGAAAGACCCATTGACAGGACGCCTGCCGGTGTCTCTTTCGGCTGCAGGGGCCTTGGCAAGGGGCAGGCAGAAAGTGAAGCCCCGGCAAATGGGTAACTGGCAAGGACCACACGCTCCCATCTGCCCGTTACTCTGGCCATTTCAGAGGACAACACCCCCACCCCCCATCGCCCACTCCGGTAATTTTTTATTGGAAAAATCCATTGCTGCAATCCCAAACGTTCATTTTTTAAAAAAGCTGAGAAGCTGAGATTGCATCAAGGAATCCCAGGGCGGGCGGGGGAGGTGCCTCCATGGACATAATCATGCAAGGGGGGGGGGGGAAAGCCGGTGAGGTGGGGTGGGGGGTGGATTCTTGCTTCTGTATTCTCGCCTCCCCACCGGCTTTTTTCCTCTCTAGCGCGGTGTTCGAGTGATTGGCTGGCTCCTTTGCTTGTGCACGAAAGGGGAAAAAAGCGGGGTTTTTTTTTTTTGCAAGAATACAGAAGCAGGAATCCACCCCTCCCCACCTCACCGGCCTCTTCTCCCTCTTGCGCGCAAGCAAAGGAGCCAGCCAACCACTCGAATGCCACGCTAGAGAGGAAAAAAGCCGGTGAGGTGGGGTGTGGGGTGGATTCCTGCTTCTGTATTCTCGCCACCACCCCTCCACCTCACCGGCTTTTTTCCCCTCTTGCGCGGCGTTCAAGTTGTTGGCTGGCTCCTTTGCTTGCGCGCAAGAGGGGGGGAAAGCCGGTGAGGTGGGGGGGGTGGCGAGACTACAGAAGCAAGAATCCACCCCCCCCAATTCACCGCCTTTTTTCCCCTCTCGCGGGCAAGCTACCACAGCCGGGAAGAGGCGATAGCTCCCACACCCGTCCAAGCCAGGCTCTCGCAGGCACCCTCTTGTAGTGACTTGTCAGTCACCCGAGTATAACCCGAGGTCGGGTTTTTCAGCCCATTTTTTGGGCTGAAAAACTCGACTTATACTCGAGTATATACGGTACTTGGATCTGTTGCCTGTTGTATTTCACTTTTCTCTTTACAAAAAAGACCTCTTGGGTATATTCCTGCAAAGACTATTTCTGTTATATGATTCTATATAAGAAACATATATGTTATATGCTTCTTATATGCTGAGTCTTGATTAAAATGCCGTGTTTTTTCTTGTGTGATATTTGAAACACTCCAACCTTCTTGTTGCCCAAGGCTTCTTTCTTTGGCTATCATGCTAGCTTGGTTCCTATAGCAACTTGATTTGGGGGATATTTTTTTCCCCATTTCAGTTTTCCCTTAGCTCCTCAAGTTCTCTTCCCCATAAGTTAAGTACATTGAATCTTCTTCAAGCCGTATCTTGCTAATACACATACAGTATTCGTTTTGATTTTGAACAACATTGAAACAGTTATTCTATGGGACAAAATTTTAATTCAAGAAGCTTGAAAGGAAAATAATTTCAAGGATAAAGTGTGGCCTGTGATTTTCCCAGATACATTTTACATCCTCTGGGCAACTGAAGGAATAGAAGTTGTGAAGAGCAACTTGAACAGCCCAACAGTCAATCCTAATATTCTTCACCACTGATAATAGCAATAGCACTTAGACTTCACAGTGCTTTACAGCTCTCTCTAAGCGTTTTACAGTCAGCATATTACCCCCCAACAATTGAGGTCCTCATTTTACCAACCTCGGAAAGATGGAAGGCTGAGTCAACCTTGAGCCTATGGGACTCAAACTGCCAAATAATCTTACCTGTAGGCTCTGATGTTTCTATGCATTGTATTGATGTATCCAAGTTGAGGATTTGCAAGTTAAAAAGGTTTTAGGAACTGGGGAGTAATATAGTTTCAAATGTGCATCTCTTTGTTTTTGTTTATTTTCTCCAGTGGCGATCAAGCAACAGAGGAACCGTGTGCTAGAACAGGCGAAGCAGAAATAACAACTGTAAGTATTATCTCTTTTTTAGAATATCTTTCTTTCATATCAGGAGGTCACAAAATTGTTTGCTTTTGGTTCAAAAATTGGGACTGCAGAATTTGCTGGCAGTGGAAACATGTCAGTCCCAGTAGGCAAACCAGACCAGAAAATCAACTTTACCTGAAGACCAAAATGATTTCCATAAGATTGGTTATAAGAATCTTGCAAGTTAATGATTCGCTGCTGCTTCTGCTGCTTTTTATATCCCAGTGGATGATGGAGGGGTCCTTTGGAGTCACTTCTAAATATTAATTTGTTTCTCAGAACTTAATAAATCTTTTAGCCCTTTTTGCTTTCTCGACTGTTCTTGCACATTTCTGTCAAAATCACCCTGCTTATGTACAGAAGTAACGCCCTAACAAGTGGTGGCTATCTTCTATTTTCATATAAGGGGGGAATGCAATGAAATGCTATGAAAGTGACACTCTGAAATAATTTTTTTTTAAAAAAGAAAATCTTGGTGACATCATTCATTCACTCACTCGGTTCGGGGGGGTGCTGGCAAGCCCCCCAGGGCGGCTGCGACCTTTTAAAAGAGCCGCGCCGCTTCCCATCTGTCTCCTGAAGCCGAACGCTAAAGCCGAACTTCCGTGTTCGGCTTCAGGAGACAGCTGCGAAGCGGCGCGGGTGTTTTAAAAGGCCGCAGCCGGCCTGGGGGGCTTCCCAGCACCCCCCAAACCCCGAACCCGGAAGTTCAGAAAAAGTTCGGGGTTCGGGGGGGTGCTGGCAAGCCCCCCAGGCCGGCTGCGACCTTTTAAAAGAGCCGCGCCACTTCCCATCTGTCTCCTGAAGCCGAACGCTAAAGCCGAACTTCCGCGTTCGGCTTCGGGAGACAGCTGCGAAGCGGCGTGGGTGTTTTAAAAGGTCGCAGCCAGCCTGGGGGGCTTGCCAGCACCCCCCCGAACCCCGAACTTTTGACGAACTTCCGGGTTCGGGGTTCGGGGGGGGTGCTGGCAAGCCCCCCAGGCCGGCTGCGACCTTTTAAAACACCCGCGCCGCTTCCCAGCTGTCTCCTGACCCCGAACGCTAAAGCCGAACTTCCGCATTTGGCTTTGGGAGACAGCTGCGAAGTGGCGCGGTTGTTTTAAAAGGTCGCAGCTAGCCTGGGGGGCTTGCCAGAACCCCCCGAACCCCGAACCCGGAAGTTCGGCAAAAGTTCGGGGTTCGGGGGGGTGCTGGCAAGCACCCCAGGCCGGCTGCGACCTTTTAAAACACCCACGCTGCTTTGCAGCTGTCTCCCGAAGCCGAACGGGGAAGTTCGGCTTTAGCATTCGGGGTCAGGAGACAGCTGGGAAGCGGCGCGGGTGTTTTAAAAGGTCGCAGCCGGCCTGGGGGGCTTCCCAGCAACCTCCCGAACCGAACCCGGGGTTCAGCAAAATTTTGCCTCTTCTTACGAACTTTGTTCGAGTTACGAACCGGTGTTCGGGAGGCTTCTGGGAAGCCCCGCCGCCCGGCTGTGACCTTTTAAAACAGACGCGCGGCTTCCCAGCAGTCTCCGAACGCCGGTTCGTAACTCGAAAAAAGTTCGTAAGAAGAGGCAACATTTTTCTGAACCCCGGGTTCGTATCACGAGTTGTTCGTAAGACGAGGGGTTCGTATCTTGAGGTACCACAGTAACATATACATATATAAAAATCTAATTAATATACTAAAAAACTTTTAAAAACTCTAATAAGATTTTAAAACATTCATTACCATTCACACAGCAAAACATACTACACTTGTCGACCAGGGGGCTAGGGTTTAATGGCCCCAAGCCTGGTGGCATCAATAGATCCTTAAGCTTTTACGGAAGGCGAGGAGGGTGGGGGCAGTGCGAATCTCCAGAAGGAGCTGATTTAAGGATACATTGTAAGATAAAATACAGGAAATAGTACAAGGGCAGACTAGATGGACCATGAGGTCTTTTTCTGCCGTCAGACTTCTATGTTTCTATGTAACCTCAGTGTCAGGTGCCTTATCCTGCCACCAGATCCACAGAATTCTACAGAGGCAGGTCATGTTGAAGTGGTTCAATCGCCTAGCATGCCTCCTGTGTACAGTCCAAGTCTCACTGGCATAGAACAGGGTAGTTAGCGTTATTGCTTGGTAGACTTTGAGCTTTGTAGCTAGGCTTATTCCACATCGGTTCCACACGTTGGTTATTAGTCTGCCAAATGCAGAGCTTGCCTGCAGTTGACCTCAATATCAATTGTCACTGCACTGGAGAGGGTGCTGCCAAGGCATGTAAATTGGATGTCATTGGGTCTATCATGATACAGGCAGGATCTCTAGAGAGGTCTGGTTGCATTCCTTCTCTGTGCCCTGAGTTTTTGAAGGCTGGGAATTATCAGCTATGCCAAGGTATTTTTTGATTTCCAGAAAAAGCCCATCCTTCGAAGGACAGCCAAAGCAGCTGGGGGGTCTGCCGAAAGCGGAGCAGCCAGAAAATGCCTTGCATGTATAAAAGCAGCCATGAAGAACAAGGCAAAAGAAGGGTTGGCAGCACAGACTTCAGGCCAAGGAGCAGAACGGATATTTGATGGAGGGTTTTTCAGAATTGAATCTCCTGCCAAACCCTTTCCAGGTCAGTCCAGATGCCAGACCACAGCTTTTGTGCAAGAATATATGTACTGTGTTATGACAATTATTGCAGTAGCTACACATTGCTGACTCCGCATGAGTTCCTGGTCATTTAAACATATCCACACCACCATGAAACTATTCATTTTGTTTCACTGTTCAGGTTCTGCAGCATTAAACATTAAAAGCTTTCTGTTTCACTGTTTTTTTCAAGAACATTAATAAGATGCCAAACAGCTTTTTGAGAGCAAATTATGCCATAAAGAAATATTCCATAAGAAATATCACCTCATAGTCCACCTTTCCTGAAACCCACGTGGGGTGGGCAATCCTTAGCCACCTCTACTTAGGACATAAAATATTGGATAAATTGATTGTAGTTGGAGGAAGCAGTTAGGTGACCAAACAATGGCGCTTCACAGATAACATTCTGATTGGATTCAAAATCCAATTGACAACAAGCACAATGCCACAACAACATTGTTGTATGATTATGGCATCCAACAGTATGTAGCCTTCTACATTTTATATCATTTGTCGCCTCCCTAATACATATATTATTTTTTAATATTTTGTTTTATATTGTTTTGGTTACCCACTTTGAGATCCTGGGTATGGATGAAGTATTCCACCCCACCCACTCCCTGGTCTATGATAGTGAATCTAGGTCATGAATCATAGACTTAATGAAGCATAGTGGATGAATACCAGCAGATGATATGGCTCCCCAAATCAACACATACTGTGGAAATGTTACACTGGACCTCAAGCATCTTGCAGAGTGTGCCTCCATTCTTCCTCCATACTTTGGCTCCTTGGTTGCCAAATGAGATGTAAAAGTTTCCACAGTCTGTGTTGATTTGGGGAGCCATGTCATCTGCTGGTATTCGTCCACTGTGCTTTATTAAGTCCAGAGTCAACAGAGCTGTCTACCGGGAGATTTTGGTGCGCTCCATGCTTCCATCCACATGCCAGCTTTATGGGGATGGTGACTTAAATTTTCCAACAGGATTTGGCTCCTGCTTACAGTGCCCAAATCCCCCAAAACCAGGTTCAATGATCATGGGATTACTGTCCTTGATTGGCCAGCAAACTTGCCTGATCTGAACCCCAAAGAGAATCTATGGGGCATTGCCAAGAGAAAGATGAGAGACATGAGACCGAATAATGCAGAAGAGCTTAATGCTACTATTGAAGCATCCTGGTCTTCCATAATACCTCAACAGTGCCACAGGATGATAGCTTCCATACCACGCCGCATTGAGACAGTACTTGCTACGAAAGGTCCCAAACACATGCATGCTTATACCTTTTGGAGGTCTGATACAGTGTTCCCTCTAATTTTTTGGGGTGTGGGCGGAAAAGTATAGTGTCTGAGCGGCAGTCCCTTCAGGACTGGGCGGCACAGAAATAATAAACAAACAAACAAACAAACAAACAAACAAACAAACAAACAAACAAACAAAAAAGCCACCCTGTTTTGCCTCACAGAACTTCAAAATAAAATACTGTACTGTGTCTATAACAGTGAGCTCATAATAGGGCAACTCTATGACTATCAAAATGCCACTTAAATAGTTGAGCTAGTTTCAAACTAGATTTTGATTTTCTTTCTCTCTTCCTTACTCCCATTCTTTTTCTTTCTCTTTTCATTCCTCTCTTTTTTCTATCTGTTTCTCTCTCTTCCTCTCTTCCTCTCTCTCTCCTTCCCTCTCATTCTTTCCCTCTCGGCTTCAGGGCAGGTTTGGAAAATTCTGAGTTGATGATGATTTTTAAGTGAGCGATTGCTCACTGCTCAGCTTAGAGGGAACTATGGTCTGATACCATTCTGTGCGCAATCCTTGTTTTATTGATCGTATGTAATATTCTAATTTTCTGAGAATGGGGGATTTGGGGTTTTCATGAGCTGTAAACCATAATCGTCACAATTATGACAAATCATGGCTTGAAATACCTTGCTTTGCATGTAATGAGTCTCTCTCATATATTAAGTTTCATCTTTTAAGTTGCATTACTGAACTAAATGAACGTTTGCATGATATTCTAATTTTTCAAGTTTCACCTGTACTATAGGTCAAATCTGCTAAAACTTTTCAGTGTCTCAATAGAGCATAAAATGTGAGGAAAACCTTTGAGGATGACTTAATCATATTTCAAGCATTTGGCATCCTTCTCCCCCATATTTTCTGTAGATGTGGGGCTCAGAATCCAAAATTTGTCACAGATAACATATTAATATTATACAACATTCAGTTCTTCAATTGCTTATTCATCTATTGCCTACAGGTGTGGCTCCTAAATCAACTGTCAAGATTTCCCAGTATACGACTCCAAGATCTGCCAATAAGGCTTTGCTTCAGAATTGTAGAGAGATCTGTATTTTAAAGCAAGGCACATCAAGTATGTCCAAAGCCGTTCCACCTTTTCCAGATCCCAAAGTATTTCCAGATCCTGCTAGTACTGATTACATTGGCTCCACATCTGAACAAAGGTATGCAACTAAACTGGCCCTTTGCTTTGGGCGGTGCAGGAATAACGACCCTTTTGGGGAGATCCAGTGGAGCCTCACAGCACTATAATAGCTTTTGGGTTGCGTGAAAAATCATGGGGTTTTTCACAGCAAAATATTTCTTCAGCATTCAGTGTACAGAACATAATTCTTGCATAAGGAGCTGGGGCTTTGGAGCAAATCTTGTATGCCACCCCGAGTCTTCGGAGAGGGGCAGCATACAAATCTAAATAATAATAATAATAATAATAATAATAATGATGATGATGATGATGATGATGATGATGATGATGGTTGTTTTCTTCTTTTAAGCCAGAAACCTCTTTCTGCATTTTAGCAATCCAAACTAAATTCTTAAGGCCTCCATCGTTCATTTAAAAATATACCGAATGTACCTGAAACAGTGATTGTAATTTTTCTGCTGCTGATATATAACACGTAAAGTTTTAAACCTCCTGTTTCAGATTTCTAATCCTGCCAGCAATTATGTTAAACTTAATTTTTATTAATCATATGGCTGATATTTCCAATATGTTGAATAAAATAGAAATGGTGGTGAGAATGCATTCATTCTTACAAATATGCTGGGAGAAAATAATATTCATTTTAGATGATAGCATTTGTGCTATCCTATTTGATCTGTTGCCTGTTGAGTGATTTCTTTCAGCCAATCCCTTATTTTGTGCCATTATTTCCTAACTTTAAGGTATGTCCACCCCATATGGTAGAAGGTACCCTGTTTATACCCACACTTTCAGAATTCAGGCAAACAGTTGGGTACATTTTGGCCAATCTTGCTGGAGGTAGATACCAACAGTAAAACATCTTGTAAATGTTTTCCCTATAGGTTGACAACATTGTTAATTTATATTTTTTACCCCATAATTTTCCCAATGGTCTAATTCAATACTATATCCAAAATTTCTGGCCCAACTTATTGTTGTCTCTTTCATAGTTTTTCTTCCATTTTGAATCTTAGGAATAGGTTATAAACTTTTGTAACCATTTTCCCCCTTGTCCCTAATAATGTTTTTATCTATTTCTAATTGTTTTCCATAAATACTGTATTCTTCTAATTACCGTATATACTCGAGTATAAGTCGCTCCGACCATAAGTCGAGGTGCCTACTTTTGCCACAAAAAACTGGGAAAATTTATTGACTCCATTATAAGTCGAGGGTGGAAATTGCAGCGGCTACTGGTAACTTATAAAAATGGAAACCAATAAAATTACATCAATTGAGGCATCATTAGATTACATTTTTTAGAATATTTATTTCAAAGAAAACCAGTAAACTAGTTCTGTAAGTTTAAAAGAGGGTAAACAGGTATATGTTCCCCCAAGGCAGGTATAGGCAAAAAAATTGCAAGTACTGTCAATCCCCCACTGCTCCTGCTGGTTTGGGTTAGGGTTAGGATACTTGGCCTCTCCTTGCCTCAAAGAGATACAATTTCCCTCTCTATTTACTATTACTGAACATCCAAAATATACTATTTAATTCTATGTATATATGCCATATGTGTACATACATATTACACACAGGCACACAAAAATATACCATACATTGTTTACTATATAAACTATACCGTATGTATATTTACAGAGAGGGGGGGGGAGGGAGCTCTTGTAAAATTACAGGTATATGCGGTACATTCAACCTTACTTACTGTAATAGGAAAAACAAACCCAGAGTCCACTTTCTGCCACACATTTAACCACAACAAGAACATTACACATGCCTTCAGATGTACCAGTTCTTCCCTAGCTTGCACATCACTGTTAGAGCTAGGAAATGTCATGGATTGAGTAAAATGTGCTGATTCTCACTGAACAATGCTTTTGTTTAACAACCACAATTTGGGCTCAATTGTGGTCATAGGTCTTTCTTTCTTTCTGTCTGTCTGTCTCTCTCCTTCCCTCCTTCTTCCCTCCCCCTTTCTTTTTCTCTCTGCCTATCTTCCTTCCTTTTTCTTTCCTTCTTATGTCCCTTCCCTCCCTCCTTTCCTTTTTTGTCTGTTTTCCTTCCTTCCTACCTACCATCTTTCTTTGTCTCTCTTCCTTCCTACAATCTTTTTTTCTTTCTTTCTGTCTTCCTTCTTTCCTAACTCCTTCCTTCCCTCCCTCCTTCCTTGCCGCCCAACTCTAACAGGTCTCTGGGTGGCTCACAACAATCACAACAACTAAAAAGCAATATAAAATGTAACAACAATACAACAGCATATAGCATAAAATGCATAAATAACCCTTAAAATGCCTTGACACTGGCAATGAGTAAAATGCCAAGTGTATAAGACAAGGACTTTAGGACAGAGGAGGGGGGCACCCCTGCTCAGGTGCAGAGCACAAAGCAGGGCTAAGTCTCCAAATGAAAGATGCAGAGAACTACCGTAATTTTCCTGGAAGGCTTGAGCGCCAGTGCTTTTCATTCTAGGAAAACAACTCAGCCTCGCACCCTCTCCCCCCCACGGAAAGACCCATTGACAGGATGCCTGCCGGTGTCTCTTTCGGCTGCATCCACGGTTTACGTCACGCTCCCTTTAGCCTTCTGGGAGTCGTAGTGTCTCTTCGGGCAGAGCGGCTGAGCCCGCCTTCTCGAAAAGACTACAACTTCCAAGAGGCACGGGAGGAAAGTGTGGGTGAAGGGGGCGGCCGGCCGTGGAGTTGGTCATGGGAATAGTAGTATGAAAAGGCAGCCGAGTCAGCAAAATAAAGGCGAGTGAGTGAGGGAAGGGAATGTCGGGAGGGAATGGCTCGCTGCTTTTCCACCCAGCCAGCCCCTTCCCACTGAGGTCACGGAACAAAACAAGGGGGTTTATGCAGTCTGGCAAATGTTTTTCACCTGGCAGGGGCCTTGGCAAGAGGCAGGCAGAAAGTGAAGTCCCGGCAGATGGGTAACTGGCAAGGACCACACGCCTTTTTTCCCCTCTCGCGGGCAAGCTACCACACGCCTTTTTTCCCCTCTCGCGGGCAAGCTACCTCAGCCGGGAAGAGGCGATAGCTCCCTCACCCGTCCAAGCCAGGCTCTCGCGGGTGCCCTCTTGTAGTGACTTGTCGGTCACCCGAGTATAATCCGAGGTCGGGTTTTTCAGCCCATTTTTTGGGCTGAAAAACTCGACTTATACTCGAGTATATACGGTACTTGGATTTGTTTCCTGTTGTATTTCACTTTTCTCTTTACAAAAAAGACCTCTTGGGTATATTCCTGCAAAGACTATTTCTGTTATATGCTTCTATATAAGAAACATATATGTTATATGCTTCTGATATGCTGAGTCTTGATTAAAATGCCGTGTTTTTTCTTGTGTGATATTTGAAACACTCCAACCTTCTTGTTGCCCAAGGCTTCTTTCTTTGGCTATCATGCTAGCTTGGTTCCTATAGCAACTTGATTTGGGGGATTTTTTTCCCCCATTTCAGTTTTCCCTTAGCTCCCCAAGTTCTCTTCCCCATAAGTTAAGTACATTGAATCTTCTTCAAGCCGTATCTTGCTAATACACATACGGTATTCGTTTTGATTTTGAACAACATTGAAACAGTTATTCTATGGGACAAAATTTTAATTCAAGAAGCTTGAAAGGAAAATAATTTCAAGGATAAAGTGTGGCCTGTGATTTTCCCAGATACATTTTACATCCTCTGGGCAACTAAAGGAATAGAAGTTGTGAAGAGCAACTTGAACAGCCCAACAGTCAATCCTAATATTCTTCACCACTGATAATAGCAATAGCACTTAGACTTCACAGTGCTTTACAGCTCTCTCTAAGCGTTTTACAGTCAGCATATTACCCCCCAACAATTGGGCTCCTCATTTTACCAACCTCGGAAAGATGGAAGGCTGAGTCAACCTTGAGCCTATGGGACTCAAACTGCCAAATAGTCTTACCTGTAGGCTGTGATGTTTCTATGCATTGTATTGATGTATCCAAGTTGAGGATTTGCAAGTTAAAAAGGTTTTAGGAACTGGGGAGTAATATAGTTTCAAATGTGCATCTCTTTGTTTTTGTTTATTTTCTCCAGTGGCGATCAAGCAACAGAGGAACCGTGTGCTAGAACAGGCGAAGCAGAAATAACAACTGTAAGTATTATCTCTTTTTTAGAATATCTTTCTTTCATATCAGGAGGTCACAAAATTGTTTGTTTTTGGTTCAAAAATTGGGACTGCAGAATTTGCTGGCAGTGGAAACATGTCAGTCCCTGTAGGCAAACCAGACCAGAAAATCAACTTTACCTGACGACCAAAATGATTTCCATAAGATTGGTTATAAGAATCTTGCAAGTCAATGATTTGCTTCTGCTTCTGCTGCTTTTTATATCCCAGTGGATGATGGAGGGGTCCTTTGGAGCCACTTCTATTTTTATTTTTTATTTTTCTGCAAAGGCTTGTACTTTATAATGGTGTTTTTTTAATTTGTAATCCTTGTATTTCTTTTTTTTTTTATAAATTTTTTTATTAATTTTCATAAAACAGACAGACTCACATACAAACAATAAACATAAAGTGGGGGTGTATTTCCCCCGCTTCTTTTGAAAGTATACATTCAAATATAGAAAAAGAATACATAGTTGAATATATGTTAACTATTAAAAAAAAAAAGAAATTTTTTTTTAGTAAATTTAAGTTAAAGTTTTACAAATCTTGAATGCGATGTAAATATAAGATAAGGTTAGTGTAACATAATCATCAAAAAATACCTTTGGTATAATCCTAATTACTATGGTAAAATAACATCAAACAATCAAACCAAAACATTTAAGCTAATTTCAACTATTATGCATCAAAAATCTTAATGTGCTACTTATACACTACTATGTCATAGTCATCAAAAAATACATTTGAACTAGTATTAATATTGTTATCACCTAGATAAAAACAAATGAAGAAAGTTAACTAAGAGTAAATATATATGTCTTATTTTTTCTTATCTATCCATTTATAAAGATTGTTCCATGTTTCATAAAATTTAGTATCTTCTTGATCGTTTAATCTTCTTGTCATCATATCCATTTCAGCGCAATCTAGTATTTTGGCTATAACCTCTTCTTCCTTGGGATTTCCTCCCCTTTCCAATTTTGCGCATATATTATTCTAGCCGCAGTTAATATATGTATAATTAAATATAGAATTTCTTTCTTGTAGGTCTGATTTGTAACACCTAGTAAATAAAATTCCGGGGTATTATCTATATCTTGCTTTATTATTTCTTTTAATATTTTCTCAATCATCTTCCAATATATTTTAGCTTTGCCACATGTCCACCATTGATGGTAATAGGTTCCTATATCCTTCTTACATTTCCAGCATAATGGAGATGTTTTGGGAAACATTTTTGCTATCCTATTTGGTGGGAGGTGCCATCTATAAAACATTTTAATTTGGTTTTCTTTCAATGAAACTGATTTGGTCATTTTCCAGTTATTAATCCACACTTCCTCCCATGTATCTATGTCTATTTCCTTGCCAATATTTCTACACCATCTTATCATAGTATCTTTTAAAGTCAACTCTATATTTTTATGAGCGATGAGAAGTTTATATATTTTCCCTATCATTTTTGTTGAATTGGTGGTAATTAAATTACTTAAAAGGTTCTTACTTTTATTAAAAATATAAAGAGTTTTATCCTTCTGATATCTAGATCGGATCTGGGCATAGTGCCACCAATCTATTATTATCCCTTCTTCTTGTAATTCAATTCTAGATTTAAGCTTCATCTGATCATTTAGTAATTCTTTATATCTATGAGTTATTTTCTTGTCCTTTATAGACTTTGGATGCGTTATTGCTTCTAGGGGGGCTAACCATTCTGGAATATTTAAAAAGTGGTTTTTCTTTATATCTTTCCAGACTTCTAGTAAATACTTCCTTAATGTGTGCCTTTTAAAATATGAATGGTTTTTGTCCTTATCATACCATATAAATGCGTGCCATCCAAGCATTAAATCGTGTCCTTCTAAATTAAGTATTCTTTTGTTGTCTAGAATTATCCACTCTCTGAGCCATGTTAATGCAGCGGCCTGATAATATAGTTTCCAATTTGGAAGGCCAAATCCTCCTCTTTCTTTGATATCTTCTAAGCAGTTCATTTTTATCCGTGCTTTTTTCCCTTGCCATATAAATTTTTTAACTAAATTTGTTAAAGTTTTTAAAAAAATTCCCCCTGGATTTATTGGTATTACCTGAAAGAGAAATAAAACCTTGGGTAAAATGTTCATCTTAATTGTTGCAATTCTTCCTAAGAAAGATATTTTCAGATTATTCCACATTACTAAATCTTTTTTAATTTCCGCTAATAATTTTGTATAATTATCATTTTTTAATGTTATTGTTTTCGCTGTTAGATTTATTCCTAAGTATTTTACTTTCTTTACAGTCTTTATTCCAGAGATACTTTCTAGTTTAGTTTCTTGTGTTTTATTCATATTTTTGGTCAAAAAATGTGTTTTGCTTTTATTTATCTTTAAACCTGCTACCTTTCCATATTGTTCAATGGCTTGCAATAAAGTAGGGGCTGTTATTATCGGTTCTTCAATTATGAACATTAGATCATCTGCAAAAGCTTGGACTTTGTAGGTTTCGTCTCCTGCAGTTAAACCTTTTATTTTAGGGTCCGCTCTTATTTTAATTAATAAAGTTTCAAGAGTCATGATAAATAACAATGGTGATATAGGACAGCCTTGGCGAACTCCCTTATTTATATCAAGTGTTGGTAGTTGGTTATTATTCAATATTATGTTCGTTGTTTGTTTTGAGTAAATAGTATCTATTAAATTAACGAATTTTGGGCCAAATCTCATTTTATTTAATTGCATTTTTATAAATATCCAATTAACATTGTCAAAGGCCTTTTGGGCATCTAGAAACATTAAAGATGCCATCTTATCTGGATATTGTTCATAGTATTCTAATGTATTTATTACTGTTCTAAGATTATTTTTAATTTGTCTCCCTGGTAGAAACCCATTTTGGTCTTGGTGTATTATTCCATTTATTACTCTTTTGAGTCTCTCTGCGTAAATGGCAATAAATATCTTATAATCTACATTTAATAATGATATAGGCCTGTAATTTTTAATTTTTTCTGGATCTGTGCCCTGTTTATGTATTAAAGTTGTCAGTGATTCTGACCAAGATTTGGGGATTTTACCTTCAAGTCTACATAGATTGAAGGTTTCTAACATATGGTTTCTAATTGTTTCATTTTCTATCTTATACCATTCTGCGGGTATGGCATCTGGGCCTGTGGCCTTATTGCTTTTCTGTTTTTTAATTGTTATTAGGAGTTCTTCCATTGTTATTGGTCCATCCATGGTGGCCTGTTGGTCTTCTGTTATTTGTGGTAATTTTGAAGCGTTTAAGTATTTAAAAACTTCATCTTCGGTAACATGATCTTTGGCATATAACTCTTTATAAAAGTTATACACAATGTCTAAATATTAATTTGTTTCTCAGAACTTAATAAATCTTTTAGCCCTTTTTGCTTTCTCGACTGTTCGTGCACATTTCTGTCAAAATCACCCTGCTTATGTACAGAACTAACACCCTAACAAGTGGTGGCTATCTTCTATTTTCATATAAGGGGGGAATGCAATGAAATGCTATGAAAGTGAAACTCTGAAATACTTTTTTTTTTTTAAAGAAAATCTTGGTGACATCATTCATTCACTCACTCGGTTCGGGGGGGTGCTGGCAAGCTCCCCAGGCCTGCTGCGACCTTTTAAAAGAGCCGTGCCGCTTCCCATCTGTCTCCTGAAGCCGAACGCTAAAGCCGAACTTCCGCGTTCGGCTTCCGGAGACAGCTGCGAAGCGGCGTGGGTGTTTTAAAAGGTCGCAGCTGGCCTGGGGGGCTTGCCAGCACCCCCCCGAATCCCGAACCCGGAAGTTCAGAAAAAGTTCGGGGTTCGGGGGGGGTGCTGGCAAGCCCCCCAGGCCGGCTGCGACCTTTTAAAACACCCGCGCCGCTTCCCAGCTGTCTCCTGACCCCGAACGCTAAAGCCGAACTTCCGCATTTGGCTTTGGGAGACAGCTGCGAAGTGGCGCGGTTGTTTTAAAAGGTCGCAGCTAGCCTGGGGGGCTTGCCAGAACCCCCCGAACCCCGAACCCGGAAGTTCGGCAAAAGTTCGGGGTTCGGGGGGGTGCTGGCAAGCACCCCAGGCCGGCTGCGACCTTTTAAAACACCCACGCTGCTTTGCAGCTGTCTCCCGAAGCCGAACGGGGAAGTTCGGCTTTAGCATTCGGGGTCAGGAGACAGCTGGGAAGCGGCGCGGGTGTTTTAAAAGGTCGCAGCCGGCCTGGGGGGCTTCCCAGCAACCTCCCGAACCGAACCCGGGGTTCAGCAAAATTTTGCCTCTTCTTACGAACTTTGTTCGAGTTACGAACCGGTGTTCGGGAGGCTTCTGGGAAGCCCCGCCGCCCGGCTGTGACCTTTTAAAACAGACGCGCGGCTTCCCAGCAGTCTCCGAACGCCGGTTCGTAACTCGAAAAAAGTTCGTAAGAAGAGGCAACATTTTTCTGAACCCCGGGTTCGTATCACGAGTTGTTCGTAAGACGAGGGGTTCGTATCTTGAGGTACCACTGTACCATATACATATCTAAAAATCTAATTAATATACTAAAAAACTTTTAAAAACTCTAATAAGATTTTAAAACATTCATTACCATTCACACAGCAAAACATACTACACTTGTCGACCAGGGGGCTAGGGTTTAATGGCCCCAAGCCTGGTGGCATCAATAGATCCTTAAGCTTTTACGGAAGGCGAGGAGGGTGGGGGCAGTGCGAATCTCCAGAAGGAGCTGATTTAAGGATACATTGTAAGATAAAATACAGGAAATAGTACAAGGGCAGACTAGATGGACCATGAGGTCTTTTTCTGCCGTCAGACTTCTATGTTTCTATGTAACCTCAGTGTCAGGTGCCTTATCCTGCCACCAGATCCACAGAATTCTACAGAGGCAGGTCATGTTGAAGTGGTTCAATCGCCTAGCATGCCTCCTGTGTACAGTCCAAGTCTCACTGGCATAGAACAGGGTAGTTAGCGTTATTGCTTGGTAGACTTTGAGCTTTGTAGCTAGGCTTATTCCACATCGGTTCCACACGTTGGTTATTAGTCTGCCAAATGCAGAGCTTGCCTGCAGTTGACCTCAATATCAATTGTCACTGCACTGGAGAGGGTGCTGCCAAGGCATGTAAATTGGATGTCATTGGGTCTATCATGATACAGGCAGGATCTCTAGAGAGGTCTGGTTGCATTCCTTCTCTGTGCCCTGAGTTTTTGAAGGCTGGGAATTATCAGCTATGCCAAGGTATTTTTTGATTTCCAGAAAAAGCCCATCCTTCGAAGGACAGCCAAAGCAGCTGGGGGGTCTGCCGAAAGCGGAGCAGCCAGAAAATGCCTTGCATGTATAAAAGCAGCCATGAAGAACAAGGCAAAAGAAGGGTTGGCAGCACAGACTTCAGGCCAAGGAGCAGAACGGATATTTGATGGAGGGTTTTTCAGAATTGAATCTCCTGCCAAACCCTTTCCAGGTCAGTCCAGATGCCAGACCACAGCTTTTGTGCAAGAATATATGTACTGTGTTATGACAATTATTGCAGTAGCTACACATTGCTGACTCCGCATGAGTTCCTGGTCATTTAAACATATCCACACCACCATGAAACTATTCATTTTGTTTCACTGTTCAGGTTCTGCAGCATTAAACATTAAAAGCTTTCTGTTTCACTGTTTTTTTCAAGAACATTAATAAGATGCCAAACAGCTTTTTGAGAGCAAATTATGCCATAAAGAAATATTCCATAAGAAATATCACCTCATAGTCCACCTTTCCTGAAACCCACGTGGGGTGGGCAATCCTTAGCCACCTCTACTTAGGACATAAAATATTGGATAAATTGATTGTAGTTGGAGGAAGCAGTTAGGTGACCAAACAATGGCGCTTCACAGATAACATTCTGATTGGATTCAAAATCCAATTGACAACAAGCACAATGCCACAACAACATTGTTGTATGATTATGGCATCCAACAGTATGTAGCCTTCTACATTTTATATCATTTGTCGCCTCCCTAATACATATATTATTTTTTAATATTTTGTTTTATATTGTTTTGGTTACCCACTTTGAGATCCTGGGTATGGATGAAGTATTCCACCCCACCCACTCCCTGGTCTATGATAGTGAATCTAGGTCATGAATCATAGACTTAATGAAGCATAGTGGATGAATACCAGCAGATGATATGGCTCCCCAAATCAACACATACTGTGGAAATGTTACACTGGACCTCAAGCATCTTGCAGAGTGTGCCTCCATTCTTCCTCCATACTTTGGCTCCTTGGTTGCCAAATGAGATGTAAAAGTTTCCACAGTCTGTGTTGATTTGGGGAGCCATGTCATCTGCTGGTATTCGTCCACTGTGCTTTATTAAGTCCAGAGTCAACAGAGCTGTCTACCGGGAGATTTTGGTGCGCTCCATGCTTCCATCCACATGCCAGCTTTATGGGGATGGTGACTTAAATTTTCCAACAGGATTTGGCTCCTGCTTACAGTGCCCAAATCCCCCAAAACCAGGTTCAATGATCATGGGATTACTGTCCTTGATTGGCCAGCAAACTTGCCTGATCTGAACCCCAAAGAGAATCTATGGGGCATTGCCAAGAGAAAGATGAGAGACATGAGACCGAATAATGCAGAAGAGCTTAATGCTACTATTGAAGCATCCTGGTCTTCCATAATACCTCAACAGTGCCACAGGATGATAGCTTCCATACCACGCCGCATTGAGACAGTACTTGCTACGAAAGGTCCCAAACACATGCATGCTTATACCTTTTGGAGGTCTGATACAGTGTTCCCTCTAATTTTTTGGGGTGTGGGCGGAAAAGTATAGTGTCTGAGCGGCAGTCCCTTCAGGACTGGGCGGCACAGAAATAATAAATAAACAAACAAACAAACAAACAAACAAACAAACAAACAAAAAAGCCACCCTGTTTTGCCTCACAGAACTTCAAAATAAAATACTGTACTGTGTCTATAACAGTGAGCTCATAATAGGGCAACTCTATGACTATCAAAATGCCACTTAAATAGTTGAGCTAGTTTCAAACTAGATTTTGATTTTCTTTCTCTCTTCCTTACTCCCATTCTTTTTCTTTCTCTTTTCATTCCTCTCTTTTTTCTATCTGTTTCTCTCTCTTCCTCTCTTCCTCTCTCTCTCCTTCCCTCTCATTCTTTCCCTCTCGGCTTCAGGGCAGGTTTGGAAAATTCTGAGTTGATGATGATTTTTAAGTGAGCGATTGCTCACTGCTCAGCTTAGAGGGAACTATGGTCTGATACCATTCTGTGCGCAATCCTTGTTTTATTGATCGTATGTAATATTCTAATTTTCTGAGAATGGGGGATTTGGGGTTTTCATGAGCTGTAAACCATAATCGTCACAATTATGACAAATCATGGCTTGAAATACCTTGCTTTGCATGTAATGAGTCTCTCTCATATATTAAGTTTCATCTTTTAAGTTGCATTACTGAACTAAATGAACGTTTGCATGATATTCTAATTTTTCAAGTTTCACCTGTACTATAGGTCAAATCTGCTAAAACTTTTCAGTGTCTCAATAGAGCATAAAATGTGAGGAAAACCTTTGAGGATGACTTAATCATATTTCAAGCATTTGGCATCCTTCTCCCCCATATTTTCTGTAGATGTGGGGCTCAGAATCCAAAATTTGTCACAGATAACATATTAATATTATACAACATTCAGTTCTTCAATTGCTTATTCATCTATTGCCTACAGGTGTGGCTCCTAAATCAACTGTCAAGATTTCCCAGTATACGACTCCAAGATCTGCCAATAAGGCTTTGCTTCAGAATTGTAGAGAGATCTGTATTTTAAAGCAAGGCACATCAAGTATGTCCAAAGCCGTTCCACCTTTTCCAGATCCCAAAGTATTTCCAGATCCTGCTAGTACTGATTACATTGGCTCCACATCTGAACAAAGGTATGCAACTAAACTGGCCCTTTGCTTTGGGCGGTGCAGGAATAACGACCCTTTTGGGGAGATCCAGTGGAGCCTCACAGCACTATAATAGCTTTTGGGTTGCGTGAAAAATCATGGGGTTTTTCACAGCAAAATATTTCTTCAGCATTCAGTGTACAGAACATAATTCTTGCATAAGGAGCTGGGGCTTTGGAGCAAATCTTGTATGCCACCCCGAGTCTTCGGAGAGGGGCAGCATACAAATCTAAATAATAATAATAATAATAATAATAATAATAATAATGATGATGATGATGATGATGATGATGATGATGGTTGTTTTCTTCTTTTAAGCCAGAAACCTCTTTCTGCATTTTAGCAATCCAAACTAAATTCTTAAGGCCTCCATCGTTCATTTAAAAATATACCGAATGTACCTGAAACAGTGATTGTAATTTTTCTGCTGCTGATATATAACACGTAAAGTTTTAAACCTCCTGTTTCAGATTTCTAATCCTGCCAGCAATTATGTTAAACTTAATTTTTATTAATCATATGGCTGATATTTCCAATATGTTGAATAAAATAGAAATGGTGGTGAGAATGCATTCATTCTTACAAATATGCTGGGAGAAAATAATATTCATTTTAGATGATAGCATTTGTGCTATCCTATTTGATCTGTTGCCTGTTGAGTGATTTCTTTCAGCCAATCCCTTATTTTGTGCCATTATTTCCTAACTTTAAGGTATGTCCACCCCATATGGTAGAAGGTACCCTGTTTATACCCACACTTTCAGAATTCAGGCAAACAGTTGGGTACATTTTGGCCAATCTTGCTGGAGGTAGATACCAACAGTAAAACATCTTGTAAATGTTTTCCCTATAGGTTGACAACATTGTTAATTTATATTTTTTACCCCATAATTTTCCCAATGGTCTAATTCAATACTATATCCAAAATTTCTGGCCCAACTTATTGTTGTCTCTTTCATAGTTTTTCTTCCATTTTGAATCTTAGGAATAGGTTATAAACTTTTGTAACCATTTTCCCCCTTGTCCCTAATAATGTTTTTATCTATTTCTAATTGTTTTCCATAAATACTGTATTCTTCTAATTACCGTATATACTCGAGTATAAGTCGCTCCGACCATAAGTCGAGGTGCCTACTTTTGCCACAAAAAACTGGGAAAATTTATTGACTCCATTATAAGTCGAGGGTGGAAATTGCAGCGGCTACTGGTAACTTATAAAAATGGAAACCAATAAAATTACATCAATTGAGGCATCATTAGATTACATTTTTAAGAATATTTATTTCAAAGAAAACCAGTAAACTAGTTCTGTAAGTTTAAAAGAGGGTAAACAGGTATATGTTCCCCCAAGGCAGGTATAGGCAAAAAAATTGCAAGTACTGTCAATCCCCCACTGCTCCTGCTGGTTTGGGTTAGGGTTAGGATACTTGGCCTCTCCTTGCCTCAAAGAGATACAATTTCCCTCTCTATTTACTATTACTGAACATCCAAAATATACTATTTAATTCTATGTATATATGCCATATGTGTACATACATATTACACACAGGCACACAAAAATATACCATACATTGTTTACTATATAAACTATACCGTATGTATATTTACAGAGAGGGGGGGGAGGGAGCTCTTGTAAAATTACAGGTATATGCGGTACATTCAACCTTACTTACTGTAATAGGAAAAACAAACCCAGAGTCCACTTTCTGCCACACATTTAACCACAACAAGAACATTACACATGCCTTCAGATGTACCAGTTCTTCCCTAGCTTGCACATCACTGTTAGAGCTAGGAAATGTCATGGATTGAGTAAAATGTGCTGATTCTCACTGAACAATGCTTTTGTTTAACAACCACAATTTGGGCTCAATTGTGGTCATAGGTCTTTCTTTCTTTCTGTCTGTCTGTCTCTCTCCTTCCCTCCTTCTTCCCTCCCCCTTTCTTTTTCTCTCTGCCTATCTTCCTTCCTTTTTCTTTCCTTCTTATGTCCCTTCCCTCCCTCCTTTCCTTTTTTGTCTGTTTTCCTTCCTTCCTTCCTACCTACCATCTTTCTTTGTCTCTCTTCCTTCCTACAATCTTTTTTTCTTTCTTTCTGTCTTCCTTCTTTCCTAACTCCTTCCTTCCCTCCCTCCTTCCTTGCCGCCCAACTCTAACAGGTCTCTGGGTGGCTCACAACAATCACAACAACTAAAAAGCAATATAAAATGTAACAACAATACAACAGCATATAGCATAAAATGCATAAATAACCCTTAAAATGCCTTGACACTGGCAATGAGTAAAATGCCAAGTGTATAAGACAAGGACTTTAGGACAGAGGAGGGGGGCACCCCTGCTCAGGTGCAGAGCACAAAGCAGGGCTAAGTCTCCAAATGAAAGATGCAGAGAACTACCGTAATTTTCCTGGAAGGCTTGAGCGCCAGTGCTTTTCATTCTAGGAAAACAACTCAGCCTCGCACCCTCTCCCCCCCACGGAAAGACCCATTGACAGGATGCCTGCCGGTGTCTCTTTCGGCTGCATCCACGGTTTACGTCACGCTCCCTTTAGCCTTCTGGGAGTCGTAGTGTCTCTTCGGGCAGAGCGGCTGAGCCCGCCTTCTCGAAAAGACTACAACTTCCAAGAGGCACGGGAGGAAAGTGTGGGTGAAGGGGGCGGCCGGCCGTGGAGTTGGTCATGGGAATAGTAGTATGAAAAGGCAGCCGAGTCAGCAAAATAAAGGCGAGTGAGTGAGGGAAGGGAATGTCGGGAGGGAATGGCTCGCTGCTTTTCCACCCAGCCAGCCCCTTCCCACTGAGGTCACGGAACAAAACAAGGGGGTTTATGCAGTCTGGCAAATGTTTTTCACCTGGCAGGGGCCTTGGCAAGAGGCAGGCAGAAAGTGAAGTCCCGGCAGATGGGTAACTGGCAAGGACCACACGCCTTTTTTCCCCTCTCGCGGGCAAGCTACCACACGCCTTTTTCCCCCTCTCGCGGGCAAGCTACCTCAGCCGGGAAGAGGCGATAGCTCCCTCACCCGTCCAAGCCAGGCTCTCGCGGGTGCCCTCTTGTAGTGACTTGTCGGTCACCCGAGTATAACCCGAGGTCGGGTTTTTCAGCCCATTTTTTGGGCTGAAAAACTCGACTTATACTCGAGTATATACGGTACTTGGATTTGTTTCCTGTTGTATTTCACTTTTCTCTTTACAAAAAAGACCTCTTGGGTATATTCCTGCAAAGACTATTTCTGTTATATGCTTCTATATAAGAAACATATATGTTATATGCTTCTGATATGCTGAGTCTTGATTAAAATGCCGTGTTTTTTCTTGTGTGATATTTGAAACACTCCAACCTTCTTGTTGCCCAAGGCTTCTTTCTTTGGCTATCATGCTAGCTTGGTTCCTATAGCAACTTGATTTGGGGGATTTTTTTCCCCCATTTCAGTTTTCCCTTAGCTCCCCAAGTTCTCTTCCCCATAAGTTAAGTACATTGAATCTTCTTCAAGCCGTATCTTGCTAATACACATACGGTATTCGTTTTGATTTTGAACAACATTGAAACAGTTATTCTATGGGACAAAATTTTAATTCAAGAAGCTTGAAAGGAAAATAATTTCAAGGATAAAGTGTGGCCTGTGATTTTCCCAGATACATTTTACATCCTCTGGGCAACTAAAGGAATAGAAGTTGTGAAGAGCAACTTGAACAGCCCAACAGTCAATCCTAATATTCTTCACCACTGATAATAGCAATAGCACTTAGACTTCACAGTGCTTTACAGCTCTCTCTAAGCGTTTTACAGTCAGCATATTACCCCCCAACAATTGGGGTCCTCATTTTACCAACCTCGGAAAGATGGAAGGCTGAGTCAACCTTGAGCCTATGGGACTCAAACTGCCAAATAGTCTTACCTGTAGGCTGTGATGTTTCTATGCATTGTATTGATGTATCCAAGTTGAGGATTTGCAAGTTAAAAAGGTTTTAGGAACTGGGGAGTAATATAGTTTCAAATGTGCATCTCTTTGTTTTTGTTTATTTTCTCCAGTGGCGATCAAGCAACAGAGGAACCGTGTGCTAAAACAGGCGAAGCAGAAATAACAACTGTAAGTATTATCTCTTTTTTAGAATATCTTTCTTTCATATCAGGAGGTCACAAAATTGTTTGTTTTTGGTTCAAAAATTGGGACTGCAGAATTTGCTGGCAGTGGAAACATGTCAGTCCCAGTAGGCAAACCAGACCAGAAAATCAACTTTACCTGACGACCAAAATGATTTCCATAAGATTGGTTATAAGAATCTTGCAAGTCAATGATTTGCTTCTGCTTCTGCTGCTTTTTATATCCCAGTGGATGATGGAGGGGTCCTTTGGAGCCACTTCTATTTTTATTTTTTATTTTTCTGCAAAGGCTTGTACTTTATAATGGTGTTTTTTTAATTTGTAATCCTTGTATTTCTTTTTTTTTTTATAAATTTTTTTATTAATTTTCATAAAACAGACAGACTCACATACAAACAATAAACATAAAGTGGGGGTGTATTTCCCCCGCTTCTTTTGAAAGTATACATTCAAATATAGAAAAAGAATACATAGTTGAATATATGTTAACTATTAAAAAAAAAAAGAAATTTTTTTTTAGTAAATTTAAGTTAAAGTTTTACAAATCTTGAATGCGATGTAAATATAAGATAAGGTTAGTGTAACATAATCATCAAAAAATACCTTTGGTATAATCCTAATTACTATGGTAAAATAACATCAAACAATCAAACCAAAACATTTAAGCTAATTTCAACTATTATGCATCAAAAATCTTAATGTGCTACTTATACACTACTATGTCATAGTCATCAAAAAATACATTTGAACTAGTATTAATATTGTTATCACCTAGATAAAAACAAATGAAGAAAGTTAACTAAGAGTAAATATATATGTCTTATTTTTTCTTATCTATCCATTTATAAAGATTGTTCCATGTTTCATAAAATTTAGTATCTTCTTGATCGTTTAATCTTCTTGTCATCATATCCATTTCAGCGCAATCTAGTATTTTGGCTATAACCTCTTCTTCCTTGGGGATTTCCTCCCCTTTCCAATTTTGCGCATATATTATTCTAGCCGCAGTTAATATATGTATAATTAAATATAGAATTTCTTTCTTGTAGGTCTGATTTGTAACACCTAGTAAATAAAATTCCGGGGTATTATCTATATCTTGCTTTATTATTTCTTTTAATATTTTCTCAATCATCTTCCAATATATTTTAGCTTTGCCACATGTCCACCATTGATGGTAATAGGTTCCTATATCCTTCTTACATTTCCAGCATAATGGAGATGTTTTGGGAAACATTTTTGCTATCCTATTTGGTGGGAGGTGCCATCTATAAAACATTTTAATTTGGTTTTCTTTCAATGAAACTGATTTGGTCATTTTCCAGTTATTAATCCACACTTCCTCCCATGTATCTATGTCTATTTCCTTGCCAATATTTCTACACCATCTTATCATAGTATCTTTTAAAGTCAACTCTATATTTTTATGAGCGATGAGAAGTTTATATATTTTCCCTATCATTTTTGTTGAATTGGTGGTAATTAAATTACTTAAAAGGTTCTTACTTTTATTAAAAATATAAAGAGTTTTATCCTTCTGATATCTAGATCGGATCTGGGCATAGTGCCACCAATCTATTATTATCCCTTCTTCTTGTAATTCAATTCTAGATTTAAGCTTCATCTGATCATTTAGTAATTCTTTATATCTATGAGTTATTTTCTTGTCCTTTATAGACTTTGGATGCGTTATTGCTTCTAGGGGGGCTAACCATTCTGGAATATTTAAAAAGTGGTTTTTCTTTATATCTTTCCAGACTTCTAGTAAATACTTCCTTAATGTGTGCCTTTTAAAATATGAATGGTTTTTGTCCTTATCATACCATATAAATGCGTGCCATCCAAGCATTAAATCGTGTCCTTCTAAATTAAGTATTCTTTTGTTGTCTAGAATTATCCACTCTCTGAGCCATGTTAATGCAGCGGCCTGATAATATAGTTTCCAATTTGGAAGGCCAAATCCTCCTCTTTCTTTGATATCTTCTAAGCAGTTCATTTTTATCCGTGCTTTTTTCCCTTGCCATATAAATTTTTTAACTAAATTTGTTAAAGTTTTTAAAAAAATTCCCCCTGGATTTATTGGTATTACCTGAAAGAGAAATAAAACCTTGGGTAAAATGTTCATCTTAATTGTTGCAATTCTTCCTAAGAAAGATATTTTCAGATTATTCCACATTACTAAATCTTTTTTAATTTCCGCTAATAATTTTGTATAATTATCATTTTTTAATGTTATTGTTTTCGCTGTTAGATTTATTCCTAAGTATTTTACTTTCTTTACAGTCTTTATTCCAGAGATACTTTCTAGTTTAGTTTCTTGTGTTTTATTCATATTTTTGGTCAAAAAATGTGTTTTGCTTTTATTTATCTTTAAACCTGCTACCTTTCCATATTGTTCAATGGCTTGCAATAAAGTAGGGGCTGTTATTATCGGTTCTTCAATTATGAACATTAGATCATCTGCAAAAGCTTGGACTTTGTAGGTTTCGTCTCCTGCAGTTAAACCTTTTATTTTAGGGTCCGCTCTTATTTTAATTAATAAAGTTTCAAGAGTCATGATAAATAACAATGGTGATATAGGACAGCCTTGGCGAACTCCCTTATTTATATCAAGTGTTGGTAGTTGGTTATTATTCAATATTATGTTCGTTGTTTGTTTTGAGTAAATAGTATCTATTAAATTAACGAATTTTGGGCCAAATCTCATTTTATTTAATTGCATTTTTATAAATATCCAATTAACATTGTCAAAGGCCTTTTGGGCATCTAGAAACATTAAAGATGCCATCTTATCTGGATATTGTTCATAGTATTCTAATGTATTTATTACTGTTCTAAGATTATTTTTAATTTGTCTCCCTGGTAGAAACCCATTTTGGTCTTGGTGTATTATTCCATTTATTACTCTTTTGAGTCTCTCTGCGTAAATGGCAATAAATATCTTATAATCTACATTTAATAATGATATAGGCCTGTAATTTTTAATTTTTTCTGGATCTGTGCCCTGTTTATGTATTAAAGTTGTCAGTGATTCTGACCAAGATTTGGGGATTTTACCTTCAAGTCTACATAGATTGAAGGTTTCTAACATATGGTTTCTAATTGTTTCATTTTCTATCTTATACCATTCTGCGGGTATGGCATCTGGGCCTGTGGCCTTATTGCTTTTCTGTTTTTTAATTGTTATTAGGAGTTCTTCCATTGTTATTGGTCCATCCATGGTGGCCTGTTGGTCTTCTGTTATTTGTGGTAATTTTGAAGCGTTTAAGTATTTAAAAACTTCATCTTCGGTAACGTGATCTTTGGCATATAACTCTTTATAAAAGTTATACACAATGTCTAAATATTAATTTGTTTCTCAGAACTTAATAAATCTTTTAGCCCTTTTTGCTTTCTCGACTGTTCGTGCACATTTCTGTCAAAATCACCCTGCTTATGTACAGAACTAACGCACTAACAAGTGGTGGCTATCTTCTATTTTCATATAAGGGGGGAATGCAATGAAATGCTATGAAAGTGAAACTCTGAAATACTTTTTTTTTAAAAAAGAAAATCTTGGTGACATCATTCATTCACTCACTCGGTTCGGGGGGGTGCTGGCAAGCTCCCCAGGCCTGCTGTGACCTTTTAAAAGAGCCGTGCCGCTTCCCATCTGTCTCCTGAAGCCGAACGCTAAAGCCGAACTTCCGCGTTCGGCTTCAGGAGACAGCTGCGAAGCGGCGTGGGTGTTTTAAAAGGTCGCAGCTGGCCTGGGGGGCTTGCCAGCACCCCCCCGAATCCCGAACCCGGAAGTTCAGAAAAAGTTCGGGGTTCGGGGTGGGGGTGCTGGCAAGCCCCCCAGGCCGGCTGCGACCTTTTAAAAGAGCCGCGCCACTTCCCAGCTGTCTCCTGACCCCGAATGCTAAAGCCGAACTTCTGCATTCGGCTTCGGGAGACAGCTGCAAAGCGGTGCGGGTGTTTTAAAAGGTCGCAGCTAGCCTGGGGGGCTTGCCAGCACCCCCCGAACCCCGAACCTGGAAGTTCGGCAAAAGTTCGGGGTTCGGGGGGGTGCTGGCAAGCCCCCCAGGCCGGCTGTGACCTTTTAAAACACCCGCGCTGCTTCGCAGCTGTCTCCCGAAGCCGAACGCGGAAGTTCGGCTTTAGCATTCGGGGTCAGGAGACAGCTGGGAAGCGGCGTGGGTGTTTTAAAAGGTCGCAGCCGGCCTGGGGGGCTTCCCAGCAAACTCCCGAACCGAACCCGGGGTTCAGCAAAATTTTGCCTCTTCTTACGAACTTTGTTCGAGTTACGAACCGGCGTTCGGGAGGCTTCTGGGAAGCCCCGCCGCCCGGCTGTGACCTTTTAAAACAGCCACGCGGCTTCCCAGCAGTCTCCGAACGCCGGTTCGTAACTCGAAAAAAGTTCGTAAGAAGAGGCAACATTTTTCTGAACCCCGGGTTCGTATCACGAGTTGTTCGTAAGACGAGGGGTTCGTATCTTGAGGTACCACTGTACCATATACATATATAAAAATCTAATTAATATACTAAAAAACTTTTAAAAACTCTAATAAGATTTTAAAACATTCATTACCATTCACACAGCAAAACATACTACACTTGTCGACCAGGGGGCTAGGGTTTAATGGCCCCAAGCCTGGTGGCATCAATAGATCCTTAAGCTTTTACGGAAGGCGAGGAGGGTGGGGGCAGTGCGAATCTCCAGAAGGAGTTGATTTAAGGATACATTGTAAGATAAAATACAGGAAATAGTATAAGGGCAGACTAGATGGACCATGAGGTCTTTTTCTGCCGTCAGACTTCTATATTTCTATGTAACCTCAGTGTCAGGTGCCTTATCCTGCCACCAGATCCACAGAATTCTACAGAGGCAGGTCATGTGGAAGTGGTTCAATCGCCTAGCATGCCTCCTGTGTACAGTCCAAGTCTCACTGGCATAGAACAGGGTAGTTAGCGTTATTGCTTGGTAGACTTTGAGCTTTGTAGCTAGGCTTAGTCCACATCGGTTCCACACGTTGGTTATTAGTCTGCCAAATGCAGAGCTTGCCTTGGCGATTCTGCAGTTGACCTCAATATCAATTGTCACTGCACTGGAGAGGGTGCTGCCAAGGCATGTAAATTGGATGTCATTGGGTCTATCATGATACAGGCAGGATCTCTAGAGGGGTCTGGTTGCATTCCTTCCCTGTGCCCTGAGTTTTTGAAGGCTGGGGATTATCAGCTATGCCAAGGTATTTTTTGATTTCCAGAAAAAGCCCATCCTTCGAAGGACAGCCAAAGCAGCTGGGGGGTCTGCCGAAAGCGGAGCAGCCAGAAAATGCCTTGCATCTATAAAAGCATCCGTGAAGAACAAGGCAAAAGAAGGGTTGGCAGCACAGACTTCAGGCCAAGGAGCAGAACGGATATTTGATGGAGGGTTTTTCAGAATTGAATCTCCTGCCAAACCCTTTCCAGGTCAGTCCAGATGCCAGACCACAGCCTTTGTGCAAGAATATATCTACTGTGTTATGACAATTATTGCAGTAGCTACACATTGCTGACTCCGCATGAGTTCCTGGTCATTTAAACATATCCACACCACCATGAAACTATTCATTTTGTTTCACTGTTCAGGTTCTGCAGCATTAAACATTAAAAGCTTTCTGTTTCACTGTTTTTTTCAAGAACATTAATAAGATGCCAAACAGCTTTTTGAGAGCAAATTATGCCATAAAGAAATATTCCATAAGAAATATCACCTCATAGTCCACCGTTCCTGAAACCCACGTGGGGTGGGCAATCCTTAGCCACCTCTACTTAGGACATAAAATATTGGATAAATTGATTGTAGTTGGAGGAAGCAGTTTGGTGACCAAACAATGGCGCTTCACAGATAACATTCTGATTGGATTCAAAATCCAATTGACAACAAGCACAATGCCACAACAACATTGTTGTATGATTATGGCATCCAACAGTATGTAGCCTTCTACATTTTATATCATTTGTCGCCTCCCTAATACATATATTATTTTTTAATATTTTGTTTTATATTGTTTTGGTTACCCAATTTGAGATCCTGGGTATGGATGAAGTATTCCACCCCACCCACTCCCTGGTCTATGATAGTGAATCTAGGTCATGAATCATAGACTTAATGAAGCATAGTGGATGAATACCAGCAGATGATATGGCTCCCCAAATCAACACATACTGTGGAAATGTTACACTGGACCTCAAGCATCTTGCAGAGTGTGCCTCCATTCTTCCTCCATACTTTGGCTCCTTGGTTGCCAAATGAGATGTAAAAGTTTCCACAGTCTGTGTTGATTTGGGGAGCCATGTCATCTGCTGGTATTCGTCCACTGTGCTTCATTAAGTCCAGAGTCAACAGAGCTGTCTACCGGGAGATTTTGGTGCGCTCCATGCTTCCATCCACATGCCAGCTTTATGGGGATGGTGACTTAAATTTTCCAGCAGGATTTGGCTCCTGCTTACAGTGCCCAAATCCCCCAAAACCAGGTTCAATGATCATGGGATTACTGTCCTTGATTGGCCAGCAAACTTGCCTGATCTGAACCCCAAAGAGAATCTATGGGGCATTGCCAAGAGAAAGATGAGAGACATGAGACCGAATAATGCAGAAGAGCTTAATGCTACTATTGAAGCATCCTGGTCTTCCATAATACCTCAACAGTGCCACAGGATGATAGCTTCCATACCACGCCGCATTGAGACAGTACTTGCTACGAAAGGTCCCAAACACATGCATGCTTATACCTTTTGGAGGTCTGATACAGTGTTCCCTCTAATTTTTTGGGGGGTGGGCGGAAAAGTATAGTGTCTGAGCGGCAGTCCCTTCAGCACTGGGCGGCACAGAAATAATAAATAAACAAACAAACAAACAAACAAACAAACAAACAAACAAACAAACAAAAAAGCCACCCTGTTTTGCCTCAGAGAACTTCAAAATAAAATACTGTACTGTGTCTATAACAGTGAGCTCATAATAGGGCAACTCTATGACTATCAAAATGCCACTTAAATAGTTGAGCTAGTTTCAAACTAGATTTTGATTTTCTTTCTCTCTTCCTTACTCCCATTCTTTTTCTTTCTCTTTTCCTTCCTCTCATTTTTCTATCTGTTTCTCTCTCTTCCTCTCTTCCTCTCTCTCTCCTTCCCTCTCGGCTTCTGGGCAGGTTTGGAAAATTCTGAGTTGATGATGATTTTTAAGTGAGCGATTGCTCACTGCTCAGCTTAGAGGGAACTATGGTCTGATACCATTCTGTGCGCAATCCTTGTTTTATTGATCGTATGTAATATTCTAATTTTCTGAGAATGGGGGATTTGGGGTTTTCATGAGCTGTAAACCATAATCGTCACAATTATGACAAATCATGGCTTGAAATACCTTGCTTTGCATGTAATGAGTCTCTCTCATATATTAAGTTTCATCTTTTAAGTTGCATTACTGAACTAAATGAACGTTTGCATGATATTCTAATTTTTCTAGTTTCACCTGTACTATAGGTCAAATCTGCTAAAACTTTTCAGTGTCTCAATAGAGCATAAAATGTGAGGAAAACCTTTGAGGATTACTTAATCATATTTCAAGCATTTGGCATCCTTCTCCCCCATATTTTCTGTAGATGTGGGGCTCAGAATCCAAAATTTATCACAGATAACATATTAATATTATACAACATTCAGTTCTTCAATTGCTTATTCATCTATTGCCTACAGGTGTGGCTCCTAAATCAACTGTCAAGATTTCCCAGTATACGACTCCAAGATCTGCCAATAAGGCTTTGCTTCAGAATTGTAGAGAGATCTGTATTTTAAAGCAAGGCACATCAAGTATGTCCAAAGCCGTTCCACCTTTTCCAGATCCCAAAGTATTTCCAGATCCTGCTAGTACTGATTACATTGGCTCCACATCTGAACAAAGGTATGCAACTAAACTGGCCCTTTGCTTTGGGCGGTGCAGGAATAACGACCCTTTTGGGGAGATCCAGTGGAGCCTCACAGCACTATAATAGCTTTTGGGTTGCGTGAAAAATCATGGGGTTTTTCACAGCAAAATATTTCTTCAGCATTCAGTGTACAGAACATAATTCTTGCATAAGGAGCTGGGGCTTTGGAGCAAATCTTGTATGCCACCCCGAGTCTTCGGAGAGGGGCAGCATACAAATCTAAATAATAATAATAATAATAATGATGATGATGATGATGATGATGATGATGATGATGATGGTTGTTTTCTTCTTTTAAGCTAGAAACCTCTTTCTGCATTTTAGCAATCCAAACTAAATTCTTAAGGCCTCCATCGTTCATTTAAAAATATACCGAATATACCTGAAACAGTGATTGTAATTTTTCTGGTGCTGATATATAACACGTAAAGTTTTAAACCTCCTGTTTCAGATTTCTAATCCTGCCAGCAATTATGTTAAACTTAATTTTTATTAATCATATGGCTGATATTTCCAATATGTTGAATAAAATAGAAATGGTGGTGAGAATGCATTCATTCTTACAAATATGCTGGGAGAAATTAATATTCATTTTAAATGATAGCATTTGTGCTATCCTATTTGATCTGTTTCTTTCAGCCAATCCCTTATTTTGTGCCATTATTTCCTAACTTTAAGGTATGTCCACCCCATATGGTAGAAGGTACCCTGTTTATACCCACACTTTCAGAATTCAGGCAAACAGTTGGGTACATTTTGGCCAATCTTGCTGGAGGTAGATGCCAACAGTAAAACATCTTGTAAATGTTTTCCCTATAGGTTGACAACATTGTTAATTTATATTTTTTACCCCATAATTTTCCCAATGGTCTAATTCAATACTATATCCAAAATTTCTGGCCCAACTTATTGTTGTCTCTTTCATAGTTTTTCTTCCATTTTGAATCTTAGGAATAGGTTATAAACTTTTGTAACCATTTTCCCCCTTGTCCCTAATAATGTTTTTATCTATTTCTAATTGTTTTCCATAAATACTGTATTCTTCTAATTACAGTACTTGGATCTGTTGCCTGTTATATTTCACTTTTCTCTTTACAAAAAAGACCTCTTGGGTATATTCCTGCAAAGACTATTTCTGTTATATGCTTCTACATAAGAAACATATATGTTATATGCTTCTTATATGCTGAGTCTTGATTAAAATGCCGTGTCTTTTCTTGTGTGATATTTGAAACACTCCAACCTCCTTATTGCCCAAGGCTTCTTTCTTTGGCTATCATGCTAGCTTGGTTCCTATAGCGACTTGATTTGGGGGATATTTTTTTCCCCATTTCAGTTTTCCCTTAGCTCCTCAAGTTCTCTTCCCCATAAGTTAAGTACATTGAATCTTCTTCAAGCTGTATCTTGCTAATACACATACGGTATTCGTTTTGATTTTGAATATCATTGAAACAGTTATTCTATGGGACAAAATTTTAATTCAAGAAGCTTGAAAGGAAAATAATTTCAAGGATAAAGTGTGGCCTGTGATTTTCCCAGATACATTTTACATCCTCTGGGCAACTGAAGGAATAGAAGTTGTGAAGAGCAACTTGAACAGCCCAACAGTCAATCCTAATACAGTCATACCTCGTCTTACGAACCTAATTGGTTCCAGGGGGAGGTTCATAAGATGAAAGGTTCGTAAGACGAAATATTGTTTCCCATAGGAAACAATGTAAAGTCAATTAATCCGTGCAACCAAACAAAAACCCCGCAAAAAAAACGCTGCCGCCCGGCTGTCACCTTTTAAAACAGCCTGGGGGCTTCTCAGCGACCTCCCGAACGCCGAACGCCAAACCCGAACTTCCGAGTTTGCCATTCAAGACGCCGCTGGGAAGCCCCCATGCTGTTTTAAAATGTGACAGCTGGGTGGCGGGGCTTCCCAGCAGATGCCGAACGCGGAAGTTCGGGTTTGGCGTTCGTCTTCGGGAGACGGCTGGGAAGCCGCCCGGCTGTTTTAAAAGGTCACAGCTGGGCTGGGGGGCTCCCCAGCAACCTCCCGAACCCCGAACATTTGCCGAACTTTGGGGTTCGGGGTTCGGGAGATTGCAGGGAAGCCCCCCAGCCCGGCTGTCACGTTTTAAAACAGCCGCACAGTTTTCCAGCAGCTTCCCAAAGCCGAACGCCAAATCCGAACTTCCGCGTTCGGCGTTCGGAGGCTGCTGGAAAGCCGCACGGCTGTTTTAAAAGGTCGCAGCCGGGCTGGGGGGCTTCACAGCAGCCTCCCGAACCGAACCCGGGGTTCAGAAAAAATTTGCCTCTTCTTACGAACTTTTTTCGAGTTACGAACCGGCGTTCGGGAGGCTGCTGGGAAGCCCTGCTGCCTGGCCGTCACCATTTAAAGGAGCCGGGGGGCTTCCCAGCAGCCTCCCGAAAGCCGGTTCGTAACTCGAAAAAAGTTCGTAAGAAGAGGCAAAATTTTTCTGAACCCGGGTTCGTATCATGAGTTGTTCGTAAGACGAGGGGTTCGTATCTTGAGGTACCACTGTATTCTTCACCACTGATAATAGCAATAGCACTTAGACTTCAGTGCTTTACAGCTCTCTCTAAGCGTTTTACAGTCAGCATATTACCCCCCAACAATTGGGGTCCTCATTTTACCAACCTCGGAAAAATGGAAGGCTGAGTCAATCTTGAGCCTATGGGACTCAAACTGCCAAATAGTCTTACCTGTAGGCTACTGGTTGATACCGGTGGGCACAATGGGAATAGAAAGCTTGACTAATTAGGTTTTATGCTGTGATGTTTCTATGCATTGTATTGATGTATCCAAGTTGAGGATTTGCAAGTTTAAAAGGTTTTAGGAACTGGGGAGTAATATAGTTTCAAATGTGCATCTCTTTGTTTTTGTTTATTTTCTCCAGTGGCGATCAAGCAACAGAGGAACCGTGTGCTAGAACAGGCGAAGCAGAAATAACAACTGTAAGTATTATCTCTTTTTTAGAATATCTTTCTTTCATATCAGGAGGTCACAAAATTGTTTGCTTTTGGTTCAAAAATTGGGACTGCAGAATTTGCTGGCAGTGGAAACATGTCAGTCCCAGTAGGCAAACCAGACCAGAAAATCAACTTTACCTGAAGACCAAAATGATTTCCATAAGATTGGTTATAAGAATCTTGGAGCCAGTTCTAAATATTAATTTGTTTCTCAGAACTTAATAAATCTTTTAGCCCTTTTTGCTTTCTCGACTGTTCTTGCACATTTCTGTCAAAATCACCCTGCTTATGTACAGAAGTAACGCCCTAACAAGTGGTGGCTATCTTCTATTTTCATATAATGGGGGAATGCAATGAAATGCTATGAAAGTGAAACTCTGAAATACTTTTTTTTTTTTAAAAGAAAATCTTGGTGACATCATTCATTCACTCACTCGGTTTCATTCATTTAATGAAAAGGAAAAGGGTCAGTTTATGCCATGCATGAATGCCAGTCAGTGATTTTAAAAAACCTTGTCTTCATTTTTCTGTATTCTAAAGCAGGTGTCCCCAACCCACAGTCTCTGGCCCACTGGCAGGCCTTCAGCAGTTTGGAACCGGGCTGCAGAAGTAGCGGGCAAGTGGGCCCATTTGTATAAGCAGGGAGAATACGTGCCCACTTGTGCCAATGGAGTTGTGCATGCGCTTGCCTGTTGCTCATTCCCCCCTGCTGCTCCGCAAAGCCGGAAAGGTTGGGGAATTCTGATCTAAAGAATGATCCATCTTCATTCAAGGTCCTTGAACTTTCATCTTTGCTTCTGAACCCAGGTTGAAGAAGCAACCAGTTGTGACAGGAGCACATCCTCAAGTGACATGGATGCTTTTCAATTTAAAGAAGAAGCTTTACAGATTGGAGGCGAGATGAAGTGGACCTCCATAGATCAACAGGTCAAAAAGGGTTTTCTTAGTCTCACAGAGAATACTCAGGCTGCAGAAACCTGTGATCAAGAAACTTGTGATCAAGTACAGCGTATTCCAGAACGTAAGTCAAATTGGTGTGGATTTTCTTGTGGTACAAAGTCATTTCAAAATGAGATGGCAGCAAATAATTTAAGCAAAGTAAGAAATTCTTTGGTTGATCTTATAATCTGAGATCATGTAAGAATTATTTGGGAATCAAATTTTCAGAGCTGTCTGCATGTTTTGTCACAGATGTCTAAGTTACTTTGCTTCAGGCTACCGATAAAAGCTGCTGGCTGCAATTTGGGCATGCCTTTATATAAGTATGTCCTCACTGCAATCAATATAGAAACCTTTTAAATTTTAAATAATAATGTATTAGAGATATATAAGGTGAAAGCAGTACTAAATAAGTCTGCTCATTGTGTTGTCTGCATGTATCATTTATTTCAATTGGGAGCTTCCAGATAATATAATTAACATCTATGTATTATTTAATAATACATTTCAAAAATACTTCTCTGAAAATGAGATTTTATTTTCCAGGCTCGTCCTGCGATGATGAACTACTTGAACCCCAGGTAAGTTTGCTAGAATTCAGTTGAAGCACCATTAGATGTTAGTTAAACTGTAAAGAATTACATTTTGGAGATAATGCATCCTTAAATAAACATATTTATTTTTTTATTTGATTTGATTTGATTTGATTTGTATGCTGCCCCTCTCCAAGGACTCGGGGCATCTCACAACATGTCAAAAACAATATACCATATACATATCTAAAAATCTAATTAATATACTAAAAAACTTTTAAAAACTCTAATAAGATTTTAAAACATACATTACCATTCACACAGCAAAACATACTACACTTGTCGACCAGGGGGCTAGGGTTTAATGGCCCCAAGCCTGGTGGCATAAATAGATCTTTAAGCTTTTACGGAAGGCGAGGAGGGTGGGGGCAGTGCGAATCTCCAGAAGGAGCTGATTTAAGGATACATTATCTCCGCGGTAAATTTTGTGATGCAAACCTCTGTAGAGCCCTGTAAGGGCTCATAGATACAGTATATATGAAGAGATATCAATGTAAATAGAAACTTGGCATTTTTCAAAATTTCAGCTCATGTAGAAGCCTCTTTGTATGACACAGTATACACACATACAGAGTCATATGATATGCACACCTTTTGCAAGGTAGGCTGTATGACACCAAAGTATAGTGTTCCCTCGATTTCGCGGGGGATACGTTAGGAGACCACCCGAGAAAGTCGAATTTCCGCAAAGTAGAGAGGCAAAAGTCCATCGAGTCCAGCATTCTGTGTCACACAGTGGCCCACCAATTGTCCATGGGAATCTTGAGCAGAAAGAGAAGGCAAGACCCTCCCTTTCCCTTGACCCCCAACAAATGGCACTCAAGGGAATCTTGCCTGCCTCAACCAACATAGAGGCGGCACATGGACATCCGTTTCAATAACCACCCATACACTTGGCATCCATGAATCTGTCTAATCTGTCACGACCTTTTCTGGAAGTGAATTCCATAAACCAATGACCCTCTAGGTGAAGAAATATTTCCCTTGATTTGTCCTCACTTTCTTACCTATGAGCTTTAGGGAGTGCCCCCTTGTCCTAGTATTGTGTGATAGAGAAAATAATTTTTCTCTATCCACCTTTTCTATCCCATGCAAGATTTTATACACTTCGATCAAGTCACCCCTTAAACACCATCTTTCAAGGCTGAATTTACTAAATAAACTAAAATAGTAACTATAATTATCA
The DNA here is from genome assembly GCF_031021105.1 of Erythrolamprus reginae. Taxonomy (NCBI): domain Eukaryota; kingdom Metazoa; phylum Chordata; class Lepidosauria; order Squamata; family Dipsadidae; genus Erythrolamprus; species Erythrolamprus reginae. Next base: position 230,402,982 of record NC_091950.1, read on the forward strand.
AAGATGTAGCAACTATCCTGTGATAAAAGCAGAGTGGATAAATATTGATGATTTTTTAAAAAAAATCAAACAAATTGGATTATTTTATTTAAATTGATGGTTTTTTAAAAAATTAAATCAGCTTAGTTATACAGCATGAGACTGTATGTTCTGCAACATACAGCAATATGAGATTATATGTTAAATTACTAACATAGATTGGAGGTTTTTTGTGTGGGGGGTTATAGATTAATTTTTTGTATTGGATTTTAAACAAAATTGTTGTAGCACTAGGAAATTTAAAGGGAACCTCTATTTGTCAATAGTTATTTAGCAAACTAGATATACTATATTCTTGAGTTTAAAGTAAAAATATAATCTAAAAATATGAAAAAAGTAACTCCAAATAAACTTATGGCAAGAATTCCTAATTTATTACACTAAGTAGGAGGGCTGTGTAGAATATTAATTCATTAGCCAATAATTTTTCTATTAGTTTTTTAAATTGTTATATTTAGTATAATTCTCATTAACATTTCATCCTGATTAGGCAAATATTCTGAGCTACCTTCCTCAACCTGATGCTTTCCCATAGTGTGATTAGAAGAGTTGTGGACTATGAAAAGCTACTCTTATAGGATAATTAAACCTGCATTTCTTGATTCTTTTTTTTTTAAAATTCTTTTTATTTTATTTAACATACAAACATTTAGACATCATACAATACAACATTGAACATTTACAATTTATATATTTACAAGATTTATTTTTTACAATTCTATTTGCTATACCTTTTTCTTAACTTCCACCCAGTTGTATATTTTTCCCACACTTTGTAATAGTCCTTATTTTGTTGGTTTTGTATCTCGTATGTTAATTTGCTAAATTTGGCGCAGTCTAATATTTTTTTAATCACCATTTCTTCGTTTGGAGTCTTTTCTTGTTTCCATACTTGTGCATATGCTAATCTTGCAGCAGTAACTAAGTGATTTATTAAGTAGTAATTTTCTTTACTATGTTTGCCTCTGATTATGTCTAATAAATACATTTCCAGTTTTATCTCGAGTTTATAGCCCAGTATTTCTTCCATGTCTAAATTTGGATCCAAATTTTTTTTGCTTCCTTACATTGCCACCATTTCTTGCTTTTAATAATGGGGGTTTTAGTGTTTTTTAAATTATTAGATTTGTTCTTACATTGTCTTAGTAATTGTTGTGAGCCGCCCCGAGTCTATGGAGAGGGGCGGCATACAAAGCTAATAAATAATAATAAATAAATAATAATAATAATAATAATAATAATATTTACATTTTTGATAAACTCATTCAATGAATCTAAGCTGTGCAAGCTGAGATATCATGCACTGCATTGATGCTTCCACACAATTTTACAGTAACCATGAGATAAATCATAAAACAATGTCCATGAATATTCCTTACTTGCATTGTTTTGCAAATCTATGTAGTTTGAAGATAATTGTATTTGTACCACCAGGTTCTAAGTGAGAGAGAAAGGGTAAGCAATAAAAATGAATGTGAAACCTTCTAAGCAGCTTATAAATATAATATTAAAGAACACCTGTCATTTCAGATCGAACAGGCAGTACCTGTTAGTGGGCATCCATTCACCTGCTGCCTACTACGTCCCTTACTTTGTTGTGTCACTGCCACATCAGCAGCCGCCCCATTAAACTGAATGGAAGTCAAGGAGGAGGCGCTGCAGGACAGAGATGACAGTTGCTCTTTAAAAATTATGACTTAAATCCAGTTGATTTTTACTGATGATTTAAATCAACATGATTTAAATCAAACCCATTCTGGAAAAGGGTTATATTGCTTGGGGTATGGCCGTGGCACATTCTGGTTTTTGTTATCTGCATGAATTTACCAATATGTACAGACACAAGTTCCTTATCAGTAAAATTCTCAGATGGCTTAGCGGAAGATGTGTAATGTAAAAGATTTCTTGCCTTTATTTTATATCTAGATTAAGATGGCTACTAAGTTTCCCAATATATACAAAGCTGATACTACATTGAGGACAAAACTTGTTGTCCAAAAACAAAAGAGACTAAATGAATTTAATAAGCGCAGGCAATTTGTAGAAGTTGAGGTACAAACATCAGTAGACAACGCTACTTATCAGCTGGGCATAGGAAGCAAAGCTTCTGTGCCAAAGCCAAGTAAGTAAAAGCTTTTTAAATATTAACCAAGACTTGTTTTCAGTTTTTATCTTTGTTGTATTTCCTAAATTTACTAAGTTATTTTATTATCTTTTTCAATACAACAAGTCTTCAGGCAGGTTAAGAAAAGGTTTCATTTCTAAGTCTATCCTTGAGCTGAATTTGTACCTAAACTGTTACTTTGTGAAATGTTTCTCTTATTATGAACTGCTGAAAACAGGTGTGCACAGACCCTGAGTGGGATGGGAATTGCCGGTGTCTGCAAATGGAGAGACATGCAAGAGGGCTCTGTCTATGACAGTGATGGCGAACCAAAGGCACACGTGCCCTATGTCAACTCCAGCATACATGCATGTGCTAGACAGCTGGTTTCTGGCCTTGGGGAAGGCCCTTTCACCCTCCAGAGGCTTCCCTGAAAAGCCAGAGTGCGAAAAACCTCCCGATGGGCAAAGAGAAAGGTAATAAAAATGGACTTCCGGTTTGTCCGTTGTGCTGTTTTTTGCACACCGGAGGCTTCATAGAAGCTTTCTGAAGCCCCAGAGTGTGAGAAATGGCACAATGGGCAAAGCAGACGCCTGTTTTCCCCAACTTCCAGTTTGCCGATTTGGCTGTTTTTTCACCGTCCCAGGCTTCAGCTTAGGGTATGTGTGCATGCGTGGGGGGGGGAGGGAATGGGTGTTGGCACATGCATGTGTGCTAATACATGCACACACACCCTTTTGGCACACAAACCACAAAAGGTTCGCTATCACTGTTCTATGGCAACTTGCCATGAGAGACTCAGCATGGCCTACTTGCCGTTGCCACCTTGCTGCAGCCATTTCACCATGGAGCAAGAGTTACGCTAATATCCAGGACAGTGCCTCCATTCTTCCTCCATACTTTGGGTCCTTGGTTGCCAAATGAGATGTAAAAGTTTCCACAGTCTGTTGATTTGGGGAGCCATGTCATCTGCTGGTATTCGTCCACTGTGCTTCATTAAATCCAGAGTCAACAGGGCTGTCTACCAGGAGATTTTGGAGCGCTCCATGCTTCCCTCCACATGCGAGCTTTATGGGGATGGTGACTTAAATTTTCAGCAGGATTTGGTTCCTGCCTACAGTGCCCAAATCCCCAAAAACCAGGTTCAATTCACAGGCTGCAGAAACCTGTGATCAAGTACAGTATATTCCAGAACGTAAGTCAAATTGGTGTGGATTTTCTTGTGGTACAAAGTCATTTCAAAATGAGATGGCAGCAAATAATTTAAGCAAAGTAAGAAATTCTTTGGTTGATCTTATAATCTGAGATCATGTAAGAATTATTTGGGAATCAAATTTTCAGAGCTGTCTGCAAATTTTGTCACAGAAGTCTAAGTTACTTTGCTTCAGGCTACTGATAAAAGCTGCTGGCTGCAATTTGGGGATGCCTTTATATAAGTATGTCCTCACTGCAATCAATATAGAAACCTTTTAAATTTTAAATAATAATGTATTAGAGATATATAAGGTGAAAGCAGTACTAAATAAGTCTGCTCATTGTGTTGTCTGCATGTATCATTTATTTCAATTGGGAGCTTCCAGATAATATAATTAATATCTTTGTATTATTAAATAATACATTTCAAAAATACTTCTCTGAAAATGAGATTTTATTTTCCAGGCTCGTCCTGCGATGATGAACTACTTGAACCCCAGGTAAGTTTGCTAGAATTCAGTTGAAGCACCATTAGATGTTAGTTAAACTGTAAAGAATTACATTTTGGAAATAATGCATCCTTAAATAAACATATTGATTTTTTTATTTGATTTGATTTGTATGCTGCCCCTCTCCAAGGACTCGGGGCATCTCACAACATGTCAAAAACAATATACCATATACATATCTAAAAATCTAATTAATATACTAAAAAACTTTTAAAAACTCTAATAAGATTTTAAAACATTCATTACCATTCACACAGCAAAACATACTACACTTGTCGACCAGGGGGCTAGGGTTTAATGGCCCCAAGCCTGGTGGCATAAATAGATCTTTAAGCTTTTACGGAAGGCGAGGAGGGTGGGGGCAGTGCGAATCTCCAGAAGGAGCTGATTTAAGGATACATTATCTCCGCGGTAAATTTTGTGATGCAAACCTCTGTAGATATAAGGGCTCATAGATACAGTATATATGAAGAGATATCCATGTAAATAGAAACTTGGCATTTGTCAAAATTTTAGCTCATGTAGAAGCCTCTTTGTATGACACAGTATACACACATACAGAGTCATATGATATGCACACCTTTTGCAAGGTAGGCTGTATGACACCAAAGTAAAGTGTTCCCTCGATTTTCGCGGGGGATACGTTAGGAGACCACCCAAGAAAGTCGAATTTCTGCAAAGTAGAGATGCGGAAGTAAATACATTATTTTTGACTATGAACAGTATCACAAGCCTTCCCTTAACACTTTACTATTGGATGTGGAACCGCATCTCAGATTAAAATTAACAATCAGAAGAACATAAGAAGAGCCATGCTGAATCAGGCAAAAGTCCATCGAGTCCAGCATTCTGTGTCACACAGTGGCCCACCAATTGTCCATGGGAATCTTGAGCAGAAAGAGAAGGCAAGACCCTCCCTTTCCCTTGACCCCCAACAAATGGCACTCAAGGGAATCTTGCCTGCCTCAAACAACATAGAGGTGGCACGTGGACATCCGTTTCAATAACCACCCATACACTTGGCATCCATGAATCTGTCTAATCTGTCACGACCTTTTCTGGAAGTGAATTCCATAAACCAATGACCCTCTAGGTGAAGAAATATTTCCCTTGATTTGTCCTCACTTTCTTACCTATGAGCTTTAGGGAGTGCCCCCTTGTCCTAGTATTGTGTGATAGAGAAAATAATTTTTCTCTATCCACCTTTTCTATCCCATGCATGATTTTATACACTTCGATCAAGTCACCCCTTAAACACCATCTTTCAAGGCTGAATTTACTAAATAAACTAAAATAGTAACTATAATTATCAAAGATGTAGCAACTATCCTGTGATAAAAGCAGAGTGGATAAATATTGATGACTTTAAAAAAAAAATCAAACAAATTGGATTGTTTTATTTAAATTGATGGTTTTTAAAAAAATTAAATCAGCTTAGTTATACAGCATGAGACTGTATGTTCTGCAACATACAGCAATATGAGATTATATGTTAAATTACTAACATAGATTGGGGTTTTTTTGTGGGGGGGGGTTATAGATTAATTTTTTTGTATTGGATTTTAAACAAAATTGTTGTAGCGCTAGGAAATTTAAAGGGAACTTCTATTTGTCAATAGTTATTTAGCAAACTAGATATACTATATTCTTGAGTTTAAAGTAAAAATATAATCTAAAAATATGAAAAAAGTAACTCCAAATAAACTTATGGCAAGAATTCCTAATTTATTACACTAAGTAGGAGGGCTGTGTAGAATATTAATTCATTAGCCAATAATTTTTCTATTAGTTTTTTAAATTGTTATATTTGGTATACTCATTAACATTTCATCCTGATTAGGCAAATATTCTGAGCTACCTTCCTCAACCTGATGCTTTCCCATAGTGTGATTAGAAGAGTTATGGACTATGAAAAGCTACTCTTATAGGATAATTAAACCTGCATTTCTTGCTTCTTTTTTTTTTAAAAAAATTATTTTTATTTTATTTAACATACAAACATTTAGACATCATACAATACAACATTGAACATTTACAATTTATATATTTACAAGGTTTATTTTTTACAATTCTATTTGCTATACCTTTTTCTTAACTTCCACCCAGTTGTATATTTTTCCCACACTTTGTAATAGTCCTTATTTTGTTGGTTTTGTATCTCGTATGTTAATTTGCTAAATTTGGCGCAGTCTAATATTTTTTTAATCACCATTTCTTCGTTTGGAGTCTTTTCTTGTTTCCATACTTGTGCATATGCTAATCTTGCAGCAGTAACTAAGTGATTTATTAAGTAGTAATTTTCTTTACTATGTTCGCCTCTGATTATGCCTAATAAATACATTTCCAGTTTTATCTCGAGTTTATAGCCCAGTATTTCTTCCATGTCTAAATTTGGATCCAAATTTTTTTTGCTTCCTTACATTGCCACCATTTCTTGCTTTTAATAATGGGGGTTTTAGTGTTTTTTAAATTATTAGATTTGTTCTTACATTGTCTTAGTAATTGTTGTGAGCCGCCCCGAGTCTATGGAGAGGGGCGGCATACAAAGCTAATAAATAATAATAATAATAATAATAATAATAATAATAATAATAATAATAATATTTACATTTTTGATAAACTCATTCAATGAATCTAAGCTGTGCAAGCTGAGATATCATGCACTGCATTGATGCTTCCACACAATTTTACAGTAACCATGAGATAAATCATAAAACAATGTCCATGAATATTCCTTACTTGCATTGTTTTGCAAATCCATGTAGTTTGAAGATAATTGTATTTGTACCACCAGGTTCTAAGTGAGAGAGAAAGGGTAAGCAATAAAAATGAATGTGAAACCTTCTAAGCAGCTTATAAATATAATATTAAAGAACACCTGTCATTTCAGATCGAACAGGCAGTACCTGTTAGTGGGCATCCATTCACCTGCTGCCTACTACGTCCCTTACTTTGTTGTGTCACTGCCACATCAGCAGCCGCCCCATTAAACTGAATGGAAGTCAAGGAGGAGGCGCTGCAGGACAGAGATGACAGTTGCTCTTTAAAAATTATGACTTAAATCCAGTTGATTTTTACTGATGATTTAAATCAACATGATTTAAATCAAACCCATTCTGGAAAAGGGTTATATTGCTTGGGGTATGGCCGTGGCACATTCTGGTTTTTGTTATCTGCATGAATTTACCAATATGTACAGACACAAGTTCCTTATCAGTAAAATTCTCAGATGGCTTAGCGGAAGATGTGTAATGTAAAAGATTTCTTGCCTTTATTTTATATCTAGATTAAGATGGCTACTAAGTTTCCCAATATATACAAAGCTGATACTACATTGAGGACAAAACTTGTTGTCCAAAAACAAAAGAGACTAAATGAATTTAATAAGCGCAGGCAATTTGTAGAAGTTGAGGTACAAACATCAGTAGACAACGCTACTTATCAGCTGGGCATAGGAAGCAAAGCTTCTGTGCCAAAGCCAAGTAAGTAAAAGCTTTTTAAATATTAACCAAGACTTGTTTTCAGTTTTTATCTTTGTTGTATTTCCTAAATTTACTAAGTTATTTTATTATCTTTTTCAATACAACAAGTCTTCAGGCAGGTTAAGAAAAGGTTTCATTTCTAAGTCTATCCTTGAGCTGAATTTGTACCTAAACTGTTACTTTGTGAAATGTTTCTCTTATTATGAACTGCTGAAAACAGGTGTGCACAGACCCTGAGTGGGATGGGAATTGCCGGTGTCTGCAAATGGAGAGACATGCAAGAGGGCTCTGTCTATGACAGTGATGGCGAACCAAAGGCACACGTGCCCTATGTCAACTCCAACATACATGCATGTGCTAGACAGCTGGTTTCTGGCCTTGGGGAAGGCCCTTTCACCCTCCAGAGGCTTCCCTGAAAAGCCAGAGTGCGAAAAACCTCCCGATGGGCAAAGAGAAAGGTAATAAAAATGGACTTCCGGTTTGTCCATTGTGCTGTTTTTTGCACACCGGAGGCTTCATAGAAGCTTTCTGAAGCCCCAGAGTGTGAGAAATGGCACAATGGGCAAAGCAGACGCCTGTTTTCCCCAACTTCCAGTTTGCCGATTTGGCTGTTTTTTCACCGTCCCAAGCTTCAGCTTAGGGTATGTGTGCATGCGTGGGGGGGAGGGAATGGGTGTTGGCACATGCATGTGTGCTAATACATGCACACACACCCTTTTGGCACACAAACCACAAAAGGTTCGCTATCACTGTTCTATGGCAACTTGCCATGAGAGACTCGGCATGGCCTACTTGCCGTTGCCACCTTGCTGCAGCCATTTCACCATGGAGCAAGAGTTACGCTAATATCCAGGACAGTGCCTCCATTCTTCCTCCATACTTTGGGTCCTTGGTTGCCAAATGAGATGTAAAAGTTTCCACAGTCTGTTGATTTGGGGAGCCATGTCATCTGCTGGTATTCGTCCACTGTGCTTCATTAAATCCAGAGTCAACAGGGCTGTCTACCAGGAGATTTTGGAGTGCTCCATGCTTCCCTCCACATGCGAGCTTTATGGGGATGGTGACTTAAATTTTCCAGCAGGATTTGGTTCCTGCCTACAGTGCCCAAATCCCCAAAAACCAGGTTCAATTCACAGGCTGCAGAAACCTGTGATCAAGTACAGTATATTCCAGAACGTAAGTCAAATTGGTGTGGATTTTCTTGTGGTACAAAGTCATTTCAAAATGAGATGGCAGCAAATAATTTAAGCAAAGTAAGAAATTCTTTGGTTGATCTTATAATCTGAGATCATGTAAGAATTATTTGGGAATCAAATTTTCAGAGCTGTCTGCAAATTTTGTCACAGAAGTCTAAGTTACTTTGCTTCAGGCTACTGATAAAAGCTGCTGGCTGCAATTTGGGGATGCCTTTATATAAGTATGTCCTCACTGCAATCAATATAGAAACCTTTTAAATTTTAAATAATAATGTATTAGAGATATATAAGGTGAAAGCAGTACTAAATAAGTCTGCTCATTGTGTTGTCTGCATGTATCATTTATTTCAATTGGGAGCTTCCAGATAATATAATTAATATCTTTGTATTATTAAATAATACATTTCAAAAATACTTCTCTGAAAATGAGATTTTATTTTCCAGGCTCGTCCTGCGATGATGAACTACTTGAACCCCAGGTAAGTTTGCTAGAATTCAGTTGAAGCACCATTAGATGTTAGTTAAACTGTAAAGAATTACATTTTGGAAATAATGCATCCTTAAATAAACATATTGATTTTTTTATTTGATTTGATTTGTATGCTGCCCCTCTCCAAGGACTCGGGGCATCTCACAACATGTCAAAAACAATATACCATATACATATCTAAAAATCTAATTAATATACTAAAAAACTTTTAAAAACTCTAATAAGGTTTTAAAACATTCATTACCATTCACACAGCAAAACATACTACACTTGTCGACCAGGGGGCTAGGGTTTAATGGCCCCAAGCCTGGTGGCATAAATAGATCTTTAAGCTTTTACGGAAGGCGAGGAGGGTGGGGGCAGTGCGAATCTCCAGAAGGAGCTGATTTAAGGATACATTATCTCCACGGTAAATTTTGTGATGCAAACCTCTGTAGATATAAGGGCTCATAGATACAGTATATATGAAGAGATATCCATGTAAATAGAAACTTGGCATTTGTCAAAATTTTAGCTCATGTAGAAGCCTCTTTGTATGACACAGTATACACACATACAGAGTCATATGATATGCACACCTTTTGCAAGGTAGGCTGTATGACACCAAAGTAAAGTGTTCCCTCGATTTTCGCGGGGGATACGTTAGGAGACCACCCGAGAAAGTCGAATTTCTGCAAAGTAGAGATGCGGAAGTAAATACATTATTTTTGACTATGAACAGTATCACAAGCCTTCCCTTAACACTTTACTATTGGATGTGGAACCGCATCTCAGATTAAAATTAACAATCAGAAGAACATAAGAAGAGCCATGCTGAATCAGGCAAAAGTCCATCGAGTCCAGCATTCTGTGTCACACAGTGGCCCACCAATTGTCCATGGGAATCTTGAGCAGAAAGAGAAGGCAAGACCCTCCCTTTCCCTTGACCCCCAACAAATGGCACTCAAGGGAATCTTGCCTGCCTCAAACAACATAGAGGTGGCACGTGGACATCCGTTTCAATAACCACCCATACACTTGGCATCCATGAATCTGTCTAATCTGTCACGACCTTTTCTGGAAGTGAATTCCATAAACCAATGACCCTCTAGGTGAAGAAATATTTCCCTTGATTTGTCCTCACTTTCTTACCTATGAGCTTTAGGGAGTGCCCCCTTGTCCTAGTATTGTGTGATAGAGAAAATAATTTTTCTCTATCCACCTTTTCTATCCCATGCATGATTTTATACACTTCGATCAAGTCACCCCTTAAACACCATCTTTCAAGGCTGAATTTACTAAATAAACTAAAATAGTAACTATAATTATCAAAGATGTAGCAACTATCCTGTGATAAAAGCAGAGTGGATAAATATTGATGACTTTAAAAAAAAAATCAAACAAATTGGATTGTTTTATTTAAATTGATGGTTTTTAAAAAAATTAAATCAGCTTAGTTATACAGCATGAGACTGTATGTTCTGCAACATACAGCAATATGAGATTATATGTTAAATTACTAACATAGATTGGGGTTTTTTTGTGGGGGGGGGTTATAGATTAATTTTTTTGTATTGGATTTTAAACAAAATTGTTGTAGCGCTAGGAAATTTAAAGGGAACTTCTATTTGTCAATAGTTATTTAGCAAACTAGATATACTATATTCTTGAGTTTAAAGTAAAAATATAATCTAAAAATATGAAAAAAGTAACTCCAAATAAACTTATGGCAAGAATTCCTAATTTATTACACTAAGTAGGAGGGCTGTGTAGAATATTAATTCATTAGCCAATAATTTTTCTATTAGTTTTTTAAATTGTTATATTTGGTATACTCATTAACATTTCATCCTGATTAGGCAAATATTCTGAGCTACCTTCCTCAACCTGATGCTTTCCCATAGTGTGATTAGAAGAGTTATGGACTATGAAAAGCTACTCTTATAGGATAATTAAACCTGCATTTCTTGCTTCTTTTTTTTTTAAAAAAATTATTTTTATTTTATTTAACATACAAACATTTAGACATCATACAATACAACATTGAACATTTACAATTTATATATTTACAAGGTTTATTTTTTACAATTCTATTTGCTATACCTTTTTCTTAACTTCCACCCAGTTGTATATTTTTCCCACACTTTGTAATAGTCCTTATTTTGTTGGTTTTGTATCTCGTATGTTAATTTGCTAAATTTGGCGCAGTCTAATATTTTTTTAATCACCATTTCTTCGTTTGGAGTCTTTTCTTGTTTCCATACTTGTGCATATGCTAATCTTGCAGCAGTAACTAAGTGATTTATTAAGTAGTAATTTTCTTTACTATGTTCGCCTCTGATTATGCCTAATAAATACATTTCCAGTTTTATCTCGAGTTTATAGCCCAGTATTTCTTCCATGTCTAAATTTGGATCCAAATTTTTTTTGCTTCCTTACATTGCCACCATTTCTTGCTTTTAATAATGGGGGTTTTAGTGTTTTTTAAATTATTAGATTTGTTCTTACATTGTCTTAGTAATTGTTGTGAGCCGCCCCGAGTCTATGGAGAGGGGCGGCATACAAAGCTAATAAATAATAATAATAATAATAATAATAATAATAATAATAATAATAATATTTACATTTTTGATAAACTCATTCAATGAATCTAAGCTGTGCAAGCTGAGATATCATGCACTGCATTGATGCTTCCACACAATTTTACAGTAACCATGAGATAAATCATAAAACAATGTCCATGAATATTCCTTACTTGCATTGTTTTGCAAATCCATGTAGTTTGAAGATAATTGTATTTGTACCACCAGGTTCTAAGTGAGAGAGAAAGGGTAAGCAATAAAAATGAATGTGAAACCTTCTAAGCAGCTTATAAATATAATATTAAAGAACACCTGTCATTTCAGATCGAACAGGCAGTACCTGTTAGTGGGCATCCATTCACCTGCTGCCTACTACGTCCCTTACTTTGTTGTGTCACTGCCACATCAGCAGCCGCCCCATTAAACTGAATGGAAGTCAAGGAGGAGGCGCTGCAGGACAGAGATGACAGTTGCTCTTTAAAAATTATGACTTAAATCCAGTTGATTTTTACTGATGATTTAAATCAACATGATTTAAATCAAACCCATTCTGGAAAAGGGTTATATTGCTTGGGGTATGGCCGTGGCACATTCTGGTTTTTGTTATCTGCATGAATTTACCAATATGTACAGACACAAGTTCCTTATCAGTAAAATTCTCAGATGGCTTAGCGGAAGATGTGTAATGTAAAAGATTTCTTGCCTTTATTTTATATCTAGATTAAGATGGCTACTAAGTTTCCCAATATATACAAAGCTGATACTACATTGAGGACAAAACTTGTTGTCCAAAAACAAAAGAGACTAAATGAATTTAATAAGCGCAGGCAATTTGTAGAAGTTGAGGTACAAACATCAGTAGACAACGCTACTTATCAGCTGGGCATAGGAAGCAAAGCTTCTGTGCCAAAGCCAAGTAAGTAAAAGCTTTTTAAATATTAACCAAGACTTGTTTTCAGTTTTTATCTTTGTTGTATTTCCTAAATTTACTAAGTTATTTTATTATCTTTTTCAATACAACAAGTCTTCAGGCAGGTTAAGAAAAGGTTTCATTTCTAAGTCTATCCTTGAGCTGAATTTGTACCTAAACTGTTACTTTGTGAAATGTTTCTCTTATTATGAACTGCTGAAAACAGGTGTGCACAGACCCTGAGTGGGATGGGAATTGCCGGTGTCTGCAAATGGAGAGACATGCAAGAGGGCTCTGTCTATGACAGTGATGGCGAACCAAAGGCACACGTGCCCTATGTCAACTCCAACATACATGCATGTGCTAGACAGCTGGTTTCTGGCCTTGGGGAAGGCCCTTTCACCCTCCAGAGGCTTCCCTGAAAAGCCAGAGTGCGAAAAACCTCCCGATGGGCAAAGAGAAAGGTAATAAAAATGGACTTCCGGTTTGTCCATTGTGCTGTTTTTTGCACACCGGAGGCTTCATAGAAGCTTTCTGAAGCCCCAGAGTGTGAGAAATGGCACAATGGGCAAAGCAGACGCCTGTTTTCCCCAACTTCCAGTTTGCCGATTTGGCTGTTTTTTCACCGTCCCAAGCTTCAGCTTAGGGTATGTGTGCATGCGTGGGGGGGAGGGAATGGGTGTTGGCACATGCATGTGTGCTAATACATGCACACACACCCTTTTGGCACACAAACCACAAAAGGTTCGCTATCACTGTTCTATGGCAACTTGCCATGAGAGACTCGGCATGGCCTACTTGCCGTTGCCACCTTGCTGCAGCCATTTCACCATGGAGCAAGAGTTACGCTAATATCCAGGACAGTGCCTCCATTCTTCCTCCATACTTTGGGTCCTTGGTTGCCAAATGAGATGTAAAAGTTTCCACAGTCTGTTGATTTGGGGAGCCATGTCATCTGCTGGTATTCGTCCACTGTGCTTCATTAAATCCAGAGTCAACAGGGCTGTCTACCAGGAGATTTTGGAGTGCTCCATGCTTCCCTCCACATGCGAGCTTTATGGGGATGGTGACTTAAATTTTCCAGCAGGATTTGGTTCCTGCCTACAGTGCCCAAATCCCCAAAAACCAGGTTCAATTCACAGGCTGCAGAAACCTGTGATCAAGTACAGTATATTCCAGAACGTAAGTCAAATTGGTGTGGATTTTCTTGTGGTACAAAGTCATTTCAAAATGAGATGGCAGCAAATAATTTAAGCAAAGTAAGAAATTCTTTGGTTGATCTTATAATCTGAGATCATGTAAGAATTATTTGGGAATCAAATTTTCAGAGCTGTCTGCAAATTTTGTCACAGAAGTCTAAGTTACTTTGCTTCAGGCTACTGATAAAAGCTGCTGGCTGCAATTTGGGGATGCCTTTATATAAGTATGTCCTCACTGCAATCAATATAGAAACCTTTTAAATTTTAAATAATAATGTATTAGAGATATATAAGGTGAAAGCAGTACTAAATAAGTCTGCTCATTGTGTTGTCTGCATGTATCATTTATTTCAATTGGGAGCTTCCAGATAATATAATTAATATCTTTGTATTATTAAATAATACATTTCAAAAATACTTCTCTGAAAATGAGATTTTATTTTCCAGGCTCGTCCTGCGATGATGAACTACTTGAACCCCAGGTAAGTTTGCTAGAATTCAGTTGAAGCACCATTAGATGTTAGTTAAACTGTAAAGAATTACATTTTGGAAATAATGCATCCTTAAATAAACATATTGATTTTTTTATTTGATTTGATTTGTATGCTGCCCCTCTCCAAGGACTCGGGGCATCTCACAACATGTCAAAAACAATATACCATATACATATCTAAAAATCTAATTAATATACTAAAAAACTTTTAAAAACTCTAATAAGGTTTTAAAACATTCATTACCATTCACACAGCAAAACATACTACACTTGTCGACCAGGGGGCTAGGGTTTAATGGCCCCAAGCCTGGTGGCATAAATAGATCTTTAAGCTTTTACGGAAGGCGAGGAGGGTGGGGGCAGTGCGAATCTCCAGAAGGAGCTGATTTAAGGATACATTATCTCCACGGTAAATTTTGTGATGCAAACCTCTGTAGATATAAGGGCTCATAGATACAGTATATATGAAGAGATATCCATGTAAATAGAAACTTGGCATTTGTCAAAATTTTAGCTCATGTAGAAGCCTCTTTGTATGACACAGTATACACACATACAGAGTCATATGATATGCACACCTTTTGCAAGGTAGGCTGTATGACACCAAAGTAAAGTGTTCCCTCGATTTTCGCGGGGGATACGTTAGGAGACCACCCGAGAAAGTCGAATTTCTGCAAAGTAGAGATGCGGAAGTAAATACATTATTTTTGACTATGAACAGTATCACAAGCCTTCCCTTAACACTTTACTATTGGATGTGGAACCGCATCTCAGATTAAAATTAACAATCAGAAGAACATAAGAAGAGCCATGCTGAATCAGGCAAAAGTCCATCGAGTCCAGCATTCTGTGTCACACAGTGGCCCACCAATTGTCCATGGGAATCTTGAGCAGAAAGAGAAGGCAAGACCCTCCCTTTCCCTTGACCCCCAACAAATGGCACTCAAGGGAATCTTGCCTGCCTCAAACAACATAGAGGTGGCACGTGGACATCCGTTTCAATAACCACCCATACACTTGGCATCCATGAATCTGTCTAATCTGTCACGACCTTTTCTGGAAGTGAATTCCATAAACCAATGACCCTCTAGGTGAAGAAATATTTCCCTTGATTTGTCCTCACTTTCTTACCTATGAGCTTTAGGGAGTGCCCCCTTGTCCTAGTATTGTGTGATAGAGAAAATAATTTTTCTCTATCCACCTTTTCTATCCCATGCATGATTTTATACACTTCGATCAAGTCACCCCTTAAACACCATCTTTCAAGGCTGAATTTACTAAATAAACTAAAATAGTAACTATAATTATCAAAGATGTAGCAACTATCCTGTGATAAAAGCAGAGTGGATAAATATTGATGACTTTAAAAAAAAAAATCAAACAAATTGGATTATTTTATTTAAATTGATGGTTTTTAAAAAAATTAAATCAGCTTAGTTATACAGCATGAGACTGTATGTTCTGCAACATACAGCAATATGAGATTATATGTTAAATTACTAACATAGATTGGGGTTTTTTTGTGGGGGGGGTTATAGATTAATTTTTTTGTATTGGATTTTAAACAAAATTGTTGTAGCGCTAGGAAATTTAAAGGGAACCTCTATTTGTCAATAGTTATTTAGCAAACTAGATATACTATACTCTTGAGTTTAAAGTAAAAATATAATCTAAAAATATGAAAAAAGTAACTCCAAATAAACTTATGGCAAGAATTCCTAATTTATTACACTAAGTAGGAGGGCTGTGTAGAATATTAATTCATTAGCCAATAATTTTTCTATTAGTTTTTTAAATTGTTATATTTAGTATACTTCTCATTAACATTTCATCCTGATTAGGCAAATATTCTGAGCTACCTTCCTCAACCTGATGCTTTCCCATAGTGTGATTAGAAGAGTTATGGACTATGAAAAGCTACTCTTATAGGATAGTTAAACCTGCATTTCTTGCTTCTTTTTTTTTTAAAAAAATTATTTTTATTTTATTTAACATACAAACATTTAGACATCATACAATACAACATTGAACATTTACAATTTATATATTTACAAGGTTTATTTTTTACAATTCTATTTGCTATACCTTTTTCTTAACTTCCACCCAGTTGTATATTTTTCCCACACTTTGTAATAGTCCTTATTTTGTTGGTTTTGTATCTCGTATGTTAATTTGCTAAATTTGGCGCAGTCTAATATTTTTTTAATCACCATTTCTTCGTTTGGAGTCTTTTCTTGTTTCCATACTTGTGCATATGCTAATCTTGCAGCAGTAACTAAGTGATTTATTAAGTAGTAATTTTCTTTACTATGTTCGCCTCTGATTATGCCTAATAAATACATTTCCAGTTTTATCTCGAGTTTATAGCCCAGTATTTCTTCCATGTCTAAATTTGGATCCAAATTTTTTTTGCTTCCTTACATTGCCACCATTTCTTGCTTTTAATAATGGGGGTTTTAGTGTTTTTTAAATTATTAGATTTGTTCTTACATTGTCTTAGTAATTGTTGTGAGCCGCCCCGAGTCTATGGAGAGGGGCGGCATACAAAGCTAATAAATAATAATAATAATAATAATAATAATAATAATAATAATAATATTTACATTTTTGATAAACTCATTCAATGAATCTAAGCTGTGCAAGCTGAGATATCATGCACTGCATTGATGCTTCCACACAATTTTACAGTAACCATGAGATAAATCATAAAACAATGTCCATGAATATTCCTTACTTGCATTGTTTTGCAAATCCATGTAGTTTGAAGATAATTGTATTTGTACCACCAGGTTCTAAGTGAGAGAGAAAGGGTAAGCAATAAAAATGAATGTGAAACCTTCTAAGCAGCTTATAAATATAATATTAAAGAACACCTGTCATTTCAGATCGAACAGGCAGTACCTGTTAGTGGGCATCCATTCACCTGCTGCCTACTACGTCCCTTACTTTGTTGTGTCACTGCCACATCAGCAGCCGCCCCATTAAACTGAATGGAAGTCAAGGAGGAGGCGCTGCAGGACAGAGATGACAGTTGCTCTTTAAAAATTATGACTTAAATCCAGTTGATTTTTACTGATGATTTAAATCAACATGATTTAAATCAAACCCATTCTGGAAAAGGGTTATATTGCTTGGGGTATGGCCGTGGCACATTCTGGTTTTTGTTATCTGCATGAATTTACCAATATGTACAGACACAAGTTCCTTATCAGTAAAATTCTCAGATGGCTTAGCGGAAGATGTGTAATGTAAAAGATTTCTTGCCTTTATTTTATATCTAGATTAAGATGGCTACTAAGTTTCCCAATATATACAAAGCTGATACTACATTGAGGACAAAACTTGTTGTCCAAAAACAAAAGAGACTAAATGAATTTAATAAGCGCAGGCAATTTGTAGAAGTTGAGGTACAAACATCAGTAGACAACGCTACTTATCAGCTGGGCATAGGAAGCAAAGCTTCTGTGCCAAAGCCAAGTAAGTAAAAGCTTTTTAAATATTAACCAAGACTTGTTTTCAGTTTTTATCTTTGTTGTATTTCCTAAATTTACTAAGTTATTTTATTATCTTTTTCAATACAACAAGTCTTCAGGCAGGTTAAGAAAAGGTTTCATTTCTAAGTCTATCCTTGAGCTGAATTTGTACCTAAACTGTTACTTTGTGAAATGTTTCTCTTATTATGAACTGCTGAAAACAGGTGTGCACAGACCCTGAGTGGGATGGGAATTGCCGGTGTCTGCAAATGGAGAGACATGCAAGAGGGCTCTGTCTATGACAGTGATGGCGAACCAAAGGCACACGTGCCCTATGTCAACTCCAACATACATGCATGTGCTAGACAGCTGGTTTCTGGCCTTGGGGAAGGCCCTTTCACCCTCCAGAGGCTTCCCTGAAAAGCCAGAGTGCGAAAAACCTCCCGATGGGCAAAGAGAAAGGTAATAAAAATGGACTTCCGGTTTGTCCATTGTGCTGTTTTTTGCACACCGGAGGCTTCATAGAAGCTTTCTGAAGCCCCAGAGTGTGAGAAATGGCACAATGGGCAAAGCAGACGCCTGTTTTCCCCAACTTCCAGTTTGCCGATTTGGCTGTTTTTTCACCGTCCCAAGCTTCAGCTTAGGGTATGTGTGCATGCGTGGGGGGGAGGGAATGGGTGTTGGCACATGCATGTGTGCTAATACATGCACACACACCCTTTTGGCACACAAACCACAAAAGGTTCGCTATCACTGTTCTATGGCAACTTGCCATGAGAGACTCGGCATGGCCTACTTGCCGTTGCCACCTTGCTGCAGCCATTTCACCATGGAGCAAGAGTTACGCTAATATCCAGGACAGTGCCTCCATTCTTCCTCCATACTTTGGGTCCTTGGTTGCCAAATGAGATGTAAAAGTTTCCACAGTCTGTTGATTTGGGGAGCCATGTCATCTGCTGGTATTCGTCCACTGTGCTTCATTAAATCCAGAGTCAACAGGGCTGTCTACCAGGAGATTTTGGAGTGCTCCATGCTTCCCTCCACATGCGAGCTTTATGGGGATGGTGACTTAAATTTTCCAGCAGGATTTGGTTCCTGCCTACAGTGCCCAAATCCCCAAAAACCAGGTTCAATTCACAGGCTGCAGAAACCTGTGATCAAGTACAGTATATTCCAGAACGTAAGTCAAATTGGTGTGGATTTTCTTGTGGTACAAAGTCATTTCAAAATGAGATGGCAGCAAATAATTTAAGCAAAGTAAGAAATTCTTTGGTTGATCTTATAATCTGAGATCATGTAAGAATTATTTGGGAATCAAATTTTCAGAGCTGTCTGCAAATTTTGTCACAGAAGTCTAAGTTACTTTGCTTCAGGCTACTGATAAAAGCTGCTGGCTGCAATTTGGGGATGCCTTTATATAAGTATGTCCTCACTGCAATCAATATAGAAACCTTTTAAATTTTAAATAATAATGTATTAGAGATATATAAGGTGAAAGCAGTACTAAATAAGTCTGCTCATTGTGTTGTCTGCATGTATCATTTATTTCAATTGGGAGCTTCCAGATAATATAATTAATATCTTTGTATTATTAAATAATACATTTCAAAAATACTTCTCTGAAAATGAGATTTTATTTTCCAGGCTCGTCCTGCGATGATGAACTACTTGAACCCCAGGTAAGTTTGCTAGAATTCAGTTGAAGCACCATTAGATGTTAGTTAAACTGTAAAGAATTACATTTTGGAAATAATGCATCCTTAAATAAACATATTGATTTTTTTATTTGATTTGATTTGTATGCTGCCCCTCTCCAAGGACTCGGGGCATCTCACAACATGTCAAAAACAATATACCATATACATATCTAAAAATCTAATTAATATACTAAAAAACTTTTAAAAACTCTAATAAGGTTTTAAAACATTCATTACCATTCACACAGCAAAACATACTACACTTGTCGACCAGGGGGCTAGGGTTTAATGGCCCCAAGCCTGGTGGCATAAATAGATCTTTAAGCTTTTACGGAAGGCAAGGAGGGTGGGGGCAGTGCGAATCTCCAGAAGGAGCTGATTTAAGGATACATTATCTCCACGGTAAATTTTGTGATGCAAACCTCTGTAGATATAAGGGCTCATAGATACAGTATATATGAAGAGATATCCATGTAAATAGAAACTTGGCATTTGTCAAAATTTTAGCTCATGTAGAAGCCTCTTTGTATGACACAGTATACACACATACAGAGTCATATGATATGCACACCTTTTGCAAGGTAGGCTGTATGACACCAAAGTAAAGTGTTCCCTCGATTTTCGCGGGGGATACGTTAGGAGACCACCCGAGAAAGTCGAATTTCTGCAAAGTAGAGATGCGGAAGTAAATACATTATTTTTGACTATGAACAGTATCACAAGCCTTCCCTTAACACTTTACTATTGGATGTGGAACCGCATCTCAGATTAAAATTAACAATCAGAAGAACATAAGAAGAGCCATGCTGAATCAGGCAAAAGTCCATCGAGTCCAGCATTCTGTGTCACACAGTGGCCCACCAATTGTCCATGGGAATCTTGAGCAGAAAGAGAAGGCAAGACCCTCCCTTTCCCTTGACCCCCAACAAATGGCACTCAAGGGAATCTTGCCTGCCTCAAACAACATAGAGGTGGCACGTGGACATCCGTTTCAATAACCACCCATACACTTGGCATCCATGAATCTGTCTAATCTGTCACGACCTTTTCTGGAAGTGAATTCCATAAACCAATGACCCTCTAGGTGAAGAAATATTTCCCTTGATTTGTCCTCACTTTCTTACCTATGAGCTTTAGGGAGTGCCCCCTTGTCCTAGTATTGTGTGATAGAGAAAATAATTTTTCTCTATCCACCTTTTCTATCCCATGCATGATTTTATACACTTCGATCAAGTCACCCCTTAAACACCATCTTTCAAGGCTGAATTTACTAAATAAACTAAAATAGTAACTATAATTATCAAAGATGTAGCAACTATCCTGTGATAAAAGCAGAGTGGATAAATATTGATGACTTTAAAAAAAAAAATCAAACAAATTGGATTATTTTATTTAAATTGATGGTTTTTAAAAAAATTAAATCAGCTTAGTTATACAGCATGAGACTGTATGTTCTGCAACATACAGCAATATGAGATTATATGTTAAATTACTAACATAGATTGGGGTTTTTTTGTGGGGGGGGTTATAGATTAATTTTTTTGTATTGGATTTTAAACAAAATTGTTGTAGCGCTAGGAAATTTAAAGGGAACCTCTATTTGTCAATAGTTATTTAGCAAACTAGATATACTATACTCTTGAGTTTAAAGTAAAAATATAATCTAAAAATATGAAAAAAGTAACTCCAAATAAACTTATGGCAAGAATTCCTAATTTATTACACTAAGTAGGAGGGCTGTGTAGAATATTAATTCATTAGCCAATAATTTTTCTATTAGTTTTTTAAATTGTTATATTTAGTATACTTCTCATTAACATTTCATCCTGATTAGGCAAATATTCTGAGCTACCTTCCTCAACCTGATGCTTTCCCATAGTGTGATTAGAAGAGTTATGGACTATGAAAAGCTACTCTTATAGGATAGTTAAACCTGCATTTCTTGCTTCTTTTTTTTTTTAAAAAATTATTTTTATTTTATTTAACATACAAACATTTAGACATCATACAATACAACATTGAACATTTACAATTTATATATTTACAAGGTTTATTTTTTACAATTCTATTTGCTATACCTTTTTCTTAACTTCCACCCAGTTGTATATTTTTCCCACACTTTGTAATAGTCCTTATTTTGTTGGTTTTGTATCTCGTATGTTAATTTGCTAAATTTGGCGCAGTCTAATATTTTTTTAATCACCATTTCTTCGTTTGGAGTCTTTTCTTGTTTCCATACTTGTGCATATGCTAATCTTGCAGCAGTAACTAAGTGATTTATTAAGTAGTAATTTTCTTTACTATGTTCGCCTCTGATTATGCCTAATAAATACATTTCCAGTTTTATCTCGAGTTTATAGCCCAGTATTTCTTCCATGTCTAAATTTGGATCCAAATTTTTTTTGCTTCCTTACATTGCCACCATTTCTTGCTTTTAATGGGGGTTTTAGTGTTTTTTAAATTATTAGATTTGTTCTTACATTGTCTTAGTAATTGTTGTGAGCCGCCCCGAGTCTATGGAGAGGGGCGGCATACAAAGCTAATAAATAATAATAATAATAATAATAATAATAATAATAATAATAATATTTACATTTTTGATAAACTCATTCAATGAATCTAAGCTGTGCAAGCTGAGATATCATGCACTGCATTGATGCTTCCACACAATTTTACAGTAACCATGAGATAAATCATAAAACAATGTCCATGAATATTCCTTACTTGCATTGTTTTGCAAATCCATGTAGTTTGAAGATAATTGTATTTGTACCACCAGGTTCTAAGTGAGAGAGAAAGGGTAAGCAATAAAAATGAATGTGAAACCTTCTAAGCAGCTTATAAATATAATATTAAAGAACACCTGTCATTTCAGATCGAACAGGCAGTACCTGTTAGTGGGCATCCATTCACCTGCTGCCTACTACGTCCCTTACTTTGTTGTGTCACTGCCACATCAGCAGCCGCCCCATTAAACTGAATGGAAGTCAAGGAGGAGGCGCTGCAGGACAGAGATGACAGTTGCTCTTTAAAAATTATGACTTAAATCCAGTTGATTTTTACTGATGATTTAAATCAACATGATTTAAATCAAACCCATTCTGGAAAAGGGTTATATTGCTTGGGGTATGGCCGTGGCACATTCTGGTTTTTGTTATCTGCATGAATTTACCAATATGTACAGACACAAGTTCCTTATCAGTAAAATTCTCAGATGGCTTAGCGGAAGATGTGTAATGTAAAAGATTTCTTGCCTTTATTTTATATCTAGATTAAGATGGCTACTAAGTTTCCCAATATATACAAAGCTGATACTACATTGAGGACAAAACTTGTTGTCCAAAAACAAAAGAGACTAAATGAATTTAATAAGCGCAGGCAATTTGTAGAAGTTGAGGTACAAACATCAGTAGACAACGCTACTTATCAGCTGGGCATAGGAAGCAAAGCTTCTGTGCCAAAGCCAAGTAAGTAAAAGCTTTTTAAATATTAACCAAGACTTGTTTTCAGTTTTTATCTTTGTTGTATTTCCTAAATTTACTAAGTTATTTTATTATCTTTTTCAATACAACAAGTCTTCAGGCAGGTTAAGAAAAGGTTTCATTTCTAAGTCTATCCTTGAGCTGAATTTGTACCTAAACTGTTACTTTGTGAAATGTTTCTCTTATTATGAACTGCTGAAAACAGGTGTGCACAGACCCTGAGTGGGATGGGAATTGCCGGTGTCTGCAAATGGAGAGACATGCAAGAGGGCTCTGTCTATGACAGTGATGGCGAACCAAAGGCACACGTGCCCTATGTCAACTCCAACATACATGCATGTGCTAGACAGCTGGTTTCTGGCCTTGGGGAAGGCCCTTTCACCCTCCAGAGGCTTCCCTGAAAAGCCAGAGTGCGAAAAACCTCCCGATGGGCAAAGAGAAAGGTAATAAAAATGGACTTCCGGTTTGTCCGTTGTGCTGTTTTTTGCACACCGGAGGCTTCATAGAAGCTTTCTGAAGCCCCAGAGTGTGAGAAATGGCACAATGGGCAAAGCAGACGCCTGTTTTCCCCAACTTCCAGTTTGCCGATTTGGCTGTTTTTTCACCGTCCCAAGCTTCAGCTTAGGGTATGTGTGCATGCGTGGGGGGGAGGGAATGGGTGTTGGCACATGCATGTGTGCTAATACATGCACACACACCCTTTTGGCACACAAACCACAAAAGGTTCGCTATCACTGTTCTATGGCAACTTGCCATGAGAGACTCGGCATGGCCTACTTGCCGTTGCCACCTTGCTGCAGCCATTTCACCATGGAGCAAGAGTTACGCTAATATCCAGGACAGTGCCTCCATTCTTCCTCCATACTTTGGGTCCTTGGTTGCCAAATGAGATGTAAAAGTTTCCACAGTCTGTTGATTTGGGGAGCCATGTCATCTGCTGGTATTCGTCCACTGTGCTTCATTAAATCCAGAGTCAACAGGGCTGTCTACCAGGAGATTTTGGAGCGCTCCATGCTTCCCTCCACATGCGAGCTTTATGGGGATGGTGACTTAAATTTTCCAGCAGGATTTGGTTCCTGCCTACAGTGCCCAAATCCCCAAAAACCAGGTTCAATTCACAGGCTGCAGAAACCTGTGATCAAGTACAGTATATTCCAGAACGTAAGTCAAATTGGTGTGGATTTTCTTGTGGTACAAAGTCATTTCAAAATGAGATGGCAGCAAATAATTTAAGCAAAGTAAGAAATTCTTTGGTTGATCTTATAATCTGAGATCATGTAAGAATTATTTGGGAATCAAATTTTCAGAGCTGTCTGCAAATTTTGTCACAGAAGTCTAAGTTACTTTGCTTCAGGCTACTGATAAAAGCTGCTGGCTGCAATTTGGGGATGCCTTTATATAAGTATGTCCTCACTGCAATCAATATAGAAACCTTTTAAATTTTAAATAATAATGTATTAGAGATATATAAGGTGAAAGCAGTACTAAATAAGTCTGCTCATTGTGTTGTCTGCATGTATCATTTATTTCAATTGGGAGCTTCCAGATAATATAATTAATATCTTTGTATTATTAAATAATACATTTCAAAAATACTTCTCTGAAAATGAGATTTTATTTTCCAGGCTCGTCCTGCGATGATGAACTACTTGAACCCCAGGTAAGTTTGCTAGAATTCAGTTGAAGCACCATTAGATGTTAGTTAAACTGTAAAGAATTACATTTTGGAAATAATGCATCCTTAAATAAACATATTGATTTTTTTATTTGATTTGATTTGTATGCTGCCCCTCTCCAAGGACTCGGGGCATCTCACAACATGTCAAAAACAATATACCATATACATATCTAAAAATCTAATTAATATACTAAAAAACTTTTAAAAACTCTAATAAGGTTTTAAAACATTCATTACCATTCACACAGCAAAACATACTACACTTGTCGACCAGGGGGCTAGGGTTTAATGGCCCCAAGCCTGGTGGCATAAATAGATCTTTAAGCTTTTACGGAAGGCGAGGAGGGTGGGGGCAGTGCGAATCTCCAGAAGGAGCTGATTTAAGGATACGTTATCTCCACGGTAAATTTTGTGATG
This sequence comes from Erythrolamprus reginae, assembly GCF_031021105.1. Taxonomy (NCBI): domain Eukaryota; kingdom Metazoa; phylum Chordata; class Lepidosauria; order Squamata; family Dipsadidae; genus Erythrolamprus; species Erythrolamprus reginae. Next base: position 230,427,906 of record NC_091950.1, read on the forward strand.
CAAACCTCTGTAGATATAAGGGCTCATAGATACAGTATATATGAAGAGATATCCATGTAAATAGAAACTTGGCATTTGTCAAAATTTTAGCTCATGTAGAAGCCTCTTTGTATGACACAGTATACACACATACAGAGTCATATGATATGCACACCTTTTGCAAGGTAGGCTGTATGACACCAAAGTAAAGTGTTCCCTCGATTTTCGCGGGGGATACGTTAGGAGACCACCCGAGAAAGTCGAATTTCTGCAAAGTAGAGATGCGGAAGTAAATACATTATTTTTGACTATGAACAGTATCACAAGCCTTCCCTTAACACTTTACTATTGGATGTGGAACCGCATCTCAGATTAAAATTAACAATCAGAAGAACATAAGAAGAGCCATGCTGAATCAGGCAAAAGTCCATCGAGTCCAGCATTCTGTGTCACACAGTGGCCCACCAATTGTCCATGGGAATCTTGAGCAGAAAGAGAAGGCAAGACCCTCCCTTTCCCTTGACCCCCAACAAATGGCACTCAAGGGAATCTTGCCTGCCTCAAACAACATAGAGGTGGCACGTGGACATCCGTTTCAATAACCACCCATACACTTGGCATCCATGAATCTGTCTAATCTGTCACGACCTTTTCTGGAAGTGAATTCCATAAACCAATGACCCTCTAGGTGAAGAAATATTTCCCTTGATTTGTCCTCACTTTCTTACCTATGAGCTTTAGGGAGTGCCCCCTTGTCCTAGTATTGTGTGATAGAGAAAATAATTTTTCTCTATCCACCTTTTCTATCCCATGCATGATTTTATACACTTCGATCAAGTCACCCCTTAAACACCATCTTTCAAGGCTGAATTTACTAAATAAACTAAAATAGTAACTATAATTATCAAAGATGTAGCAACTATCCTGTGATAAAAGCAGAGTGGATAAATATTGATGACTTTAAAAAAAAAAATCAAACAAATTGGATTATTTTATTTAAATTGATGGTTTTTAAAAAAATTAAATCAGCTTAGTTATACAGCATGAGACTGTATGTTCTGCAACATACAGCAATATGAGATTATATGTTAAATTACTAACATAGATTGGGGTTTTTTTGTGTGGGGGGGTTATAGATTAATTTTTTTGTATTGGATTTTAAACAAAATTGTTGTAGCGCTAGGAAATTTAAAGGGAACCTCTATTTGTCAATAGTTATTTAGCAAACTAGATATACTATATTCTTGAGTTTAAAGTAAAAATATAATCTAAAAATATGAAAAAAGTAACTCCAAATAAACTTATGGCAAGAATTCCTAATTTATTACACTAAGTAGGAGGGCTGTGTAGAATATTAATTCATTAGCCAATAATTTTTCTATTAGTTTTTTAAATTGTTATATTTAGTATACTTCTCATTAACATTTCATCCTGATTAGGCAAATATTCTGAGCTACCTTCCTCAACCTGATGCTTTCCCATAGTGTGATTAGAAGAGTTATGGACTATGAAAAGCTACTCTTATAGGATAATTAAACCTGCATTTCTTGCTTCTTTTTTTTTAAAAAAAATTATTTTTATTTTATTTAACATACAAACATTTAGACATCATACAATACAACATTGAACATTTACAATTTATATATTTACAAGGTTTATTTTTTACAATTCTATTTGCTATACCTTTTTCTTAACTTCCACCCAGTTGTATATTTTTCCCACACTTTGTAATAGTCCTTATTTTGTTGGTTTTGTATCTCGTATGTTAATTTGCTAAATTTGGCGCAGTCTAATATTTTTTTAATCACCATTTCTTCGTTTGGAGTCTTTTCTTGTTTCCATACTTGTGCATATGCTAATCTTGCAGCAGTAACTAAGTGATTTATTAAGTAGTAATTTTCTTTACTATGTTCGCCTCTGATTATGCCTAATAAATACATTTCCAGTTTTATCTCGAGTTTATAGCCCAGTATTTCTTCCATGTCTAAATTTGGATCCAAATTTTTTTTGCTTCCTTACATTGCCACCATTTCTTGCTTTTAATAATGGGGGTTTTAGTGTTTTTTAAATTATTAGATTTGTTCTTACATTGTCTTAGTAATTGTTGTGAGCCGCCCCGAGTCTATGGAGAGGGGCGGCATACAAAGCTAATAAATAATAATAATAATAATAATAATAATAATAATAATAATAATAATAATAATAATATTTACATTTTTGATAAACTCATTCAATGAATCTAAGCTGTGCAAGCTGAGATATCATGCACTGCATTGATGCTTCCACACAATTTTACAGTAACCATGAGATAAATCATAAAACAATGTCCATGAATATTCCTTACTTGCATTGTTTTGCAAATCCATGTAGTTTGAAGATAATTGTATTTGTACCACCAGGTTCTAAGTGAGAGAGAAAGGGTAAGCAATAAAAATGAATGTGAAACCTTCTAAGCAGCTTATAAATATAATATTAAAGAACACCTGTCATTTCAGATCGAACAGGCAGTACCTGTTAGTGGGCATCCATTCACCTGCTGCCTACTACGTCCCTTACTTTGTTGTGTCACTGCCACATCAGCAGCCGCCCCATTAAACTGAATGGAAGTCAAGGAGGAGGCGCTGCAGGACAGAGATGACAGTTGCTCTTTAAAAATTATGACTTAAATCCAGTTGATTTTTACAGATGATTTAAATCAACATGATTTAAATCAAACCCATTCTGGAAAAGGGTTATATTGCTTGGGGTATGGCCGTGGCACATTCTGGTTTTTGTTATCTGCATGAATTTACCAATATGTACAGACACAAGTTCCTTATCAGTAAAATTCTCAGATGGCTTAGCGGAAGATGTGTAATGTAAAAGATTTCTTGCCTTTATTTTATATCTAGATTAAGATGGCTACTAAGTTTCCCAATATATACAAAGCTGATACTACATTGAGGACAAAACTTGTTGTCCAAAAACAAAAGAGACTAAATGAATTTAATAAGCGCAGGCAATTTGTAGAAGTTGAGGTACAAACATCAGTAGACAACGCTACTTATCAGCTGGGCATAGGAAGCAAAGCTTCTGTGCCAAAGCCAAGTAAGTAAAAGCTTTTTAAATATTAACCAAGACTTGTTTTCAGTTTTTATCTTTGTTGTATTTCCTAAATTTACTAAGTTATTTTATTATCTTTTTCAATACAACAAGTCTTCAGGCAGGTTAAGAAAAGGTTTCATTTCTAAGTCTATCCTTGAGCTGAATTTGTACCTAAACTGTTACTTTGTGAAATGTTTCTCTTATTATGAACTGCTGAAAACAGGTGTGCACAGACCCTGAGTGGGATGGGAATTGCCGGTGTCTGCAAATGGAGAGACATGCAAGAGGGCTCTGTCTATGACAGTGATGGCGAACCAAAGGCACACGTGCCCTATGTCAACTCCAGCATACATGCATGTGCTAGACAGAGCTGAATTTGTACCTAAACTGTTACTTTGTGAAATGTTTCTCTTATTATGAACTGCTGAAAAGAGGTGTGCACCTTTTGCAAGATAGGCTGTATGACACCAAAGTATAGTGTTCCCTCGATTTTCGCGGAGCATACGTTACGAGACCACCCGAGAAAGTCGAATTTCCGCGAAGTAGAGATGCGGAAGTAAATACATTATTTTTGATTATGAACAGTATCACAAGCCTTCCCTTAACACTTTAAACCCCTAAATTTACAATTTCCCATTCCCTTAGCAAACATTTAGATTATTACTCACCATGTTTATTTATTAAAGTTTATTTAATTTTTTTTTACTAAAGGCGGACAAAAGTTTGGCAATGACATATGATGTCATTGGGCGGGAGAAACCATGGTATAGGGGGAAAAACACGAAGTATTTTTTAATTAATATTTTTGAAAAACCGTGGTATTGACTTTTTGCGAAAATCAAGGGAACGCTGTACAGTAGTCCTTATTCTGGCAGTATGACACCAAAGTAGTCCTTATTCTAGTTACCTATTGACTTTTCACAATAAAAAATACCTAAGATTAGTTTAGGTGAAATGCATCTGTTTTTATTGTAGCAATTATGATGCATCACTCCAAAGCTAATTGCTTACTAAAGATAACTTATGGTGCACCTAAACAGCACGTAAAAAATTTTAATACCGTTTCCCCAAAAATAAGACAGTATCTTATATTAATTTTTGCTCCCAAAGATGTGCTACGTCTTATTTTCAGGGGATGTCTTATTTTTTTTCAATGAATTGTATCCGGTATCCTCCTGCAGCAAAAACGCATCCAAACACGCAGCTGCATGTTGGATGCATGTGGATGTGTTTTAAATCTGGTTGATGCAGCATTTTGGGATGCAATTTATGGACAGCAGTGTTATATATGTTCTGTTCGGGAATGCTGCGAAATGAAACGTCTCCTACATCTTACTTTCGGGGGTGACTTATTTTCGGAGAAACAGGATAGGAAATGGTCTAGCTAGTCTTATTTAGCTTTATCCTTTCTTACTGTAGTATCAATTTATTGCCTGTGCATTTGAAATATATGATAGTTTTGTCATCAAAAAGGGCTGGGGTCTGTCCCCAGAAAGGCTTACATTCTGAATCTCAACATCAGAGGAAAAAGGGAGCGCAGAAATATAATTGGAACCAAATTGAGCAACAATTCTTATATAATTTTCCCTCATTTGCTATCCTTCATCTATCTTGCATTACGGCTCTCAGTATTTTCAAATAATATGGGTATGAGCACACATGACAGTTTCACTTGGGACAAAACTGTATTAGAATCATGATATCGATCCCACCATGGAGTATTGGTTAGGAAGCAGTATAAAACTAACTGTAAGAATGGTGTGTATGTATATGAGTGTGTTTTTTTCTTTTTTTCTTTTTTTTATAACTTTTTAATGGGTTTTTTAGTTTGTTATGTTTTAATCTCAGGTAAGTATTCAACTACTTTTACTGTTTTGTATTTATTCTTATATTTATACCGCTGTTGTAAGCCGCCCTAAGTCGTTTGCAATTGGGCAGCATAGAAGTCGAATGAATGAATGAATGAATGAACCAACGAACCAACGAATGAATAAATAAACAAACAAATAAATAAATATGAGTAAAAGAATCTTCACTGCTATGTCAGCTTATGGTTGGAGATGAGTGCATAGATTCACATATCTGTCCAATGGAACTCAGATGGGAGACTTTTTTTACATCTGTCAGTCTATTTACTGCACATCTTGTTAGTCTGGTCTTGGGCGCTTTTAAGTTTTAAATTTGGCATTATAAGGAAATATTTATACAATTCTTATTAAAATTGGAATAGAGGGGTGGCGTTAAATTGACTTAAAATGGCAACAAATATTTCTATCTGAAAGCTCAGCCACAAGCAAACAGCTTGAAGGGATTTGGAAAGGCTTGCATTTTAACTGCACATTAAATGTATTTCTTCTGCCCCCACAGCTAAATCTGGATATCAGCATTTTCTTCACTCCTCTGAGAAACAATGCTGAAAAACGTATTTCAGTTGATTCATGCAGAAACCTTATTAATTCTCTCCTTTTCCGGAAAAGAAGAAATAAGTTACATTTAAAATCCTAATCTTGGAATCCATAAGCTTTAGTTCTGTTATTAAACTCAATTGCCTTTTCAAAAGTATACTTCTGCTGGAGAAGACACCTACGGAGAATATGAATTCTAGAATGTTCTGTGGTCTGTGTCTATTGAATTTTAATGCAACAATGTTCTCAATTGGCTTAACGTGACTTGATCAGTTAAAATGTTTTGGACTTAAGACTTGAATAGTAAAATTCTGCTTGTCGTTAAATGAGTAGAAGAGGGAGTGGGGGAAAATATTTTAAAAGGCTGCTGCCTTTCAAATGTCTGTTTTTTAATATTTTAATAATTAAATTTATTTATTTATTAAAATAAAGTATTTACTTATTTATTAAAATAAAGTATTTATTTATTTATTATTAAAGTTCTGTAAACTAGATCTGTATCCGCGTTTTATTTGGATTTTACAATATTTCTCCAACCATTTCCACATATGTGCCGTATTTTTCACTCTATAACACACACTCCCCCCCCCCCCAAAAAAAAAAAGTGGGTGGAAATGTCTGTGCATCAGTACCGGTCCTTTGGTGAATAGCAGCGGTGGGGTCCTTTAACAGTGCCGAACCCTGCTTCTTCTGTCTTAGTCATTGTCCATCTTTTTTCTCCGCAATGCTGGAGTCAATAGCCAGAACTGGCACAGGAGAGGACACATATCTGTAGTCCTCTCAGGCTCTGCCTGTTTTGTTTTGTTTTTTCTTGTTTTCTTCCTCTAAACCAGTGGTTCTCAACCTTTCTAATGCCGCGACCCCTTAATACAGTTCCTCATGTTGTGGTGACCCCCAACCATAAGTCTACCACCAATTATCCTAACAGAGCTATAAGCTGATTGGCAGGAAGATCAGAGGGACACCCCCACTGTAAATACCTGATTGGTCAGATTGCAAAAACACATTCCATGTGTCTTTCCCATAGTCTTAGGTGACCCCTGTGAAACGGTTGTTCGACCCCCAAAGGGGTCCCGACTCCCAGGTTGAGAACCACTGCTCTAAACCTAGCTGCGTCTTATGGTCAGGTGCGTCTTACAGTGTGAAAAAAAATGTTAAGTAGATCTAAACATTGAATCATAATTGAGTAGAAGGCCAATTCACACATTACATTAAGTCATGATTACAGGAAGTCCTTCATTTACATTCACAACTGAGATTGGAATTTCCAGTGATAGCAGTCACTGCAATCCCAGTTGCTATTATTAACTGAATCCCAATGTCTTTAGGTGAGGCAACTTCCTACTGGCTTCCCATAACCAAAGTTGGTGGAGAAGCTGACGGGAAGTTCCAGGTCCCAGGTAGATAAGAGGCTGCTGCCAGGTAGAAGAGGGCGCAAGAGGATGCAAGGGATAATCCATGAGAGGTATGGGTAAGGAAGTATTTGCACTATGTGGGTGGAGAAAAGCTTGCAGGAGTGCATAAGAGGCATCACCCAAATTGGTGAGAGTGTAGGAGAAGTGCAATATATGTTAGGGAGGATGCATGAGAGGTATAATGAGAGTTCAAGGTCTGCATCCAGCAAATGTAGAACAGGTGGGGAGGGGGTACAGGTGGGGGAGGCTCTTCCAAGCAACTTGTGATATTTTCTGCCAGCTCCCCCACTGTCTTTCTGAGAAAGCCAAGGAGGGCAGGTTGCAAATGGCAATCATATGATTTTGGGTGCTTTGCAAAAAATGGAATGAGTTGTCTAGCACCCAGATTATGATCACGTGGCCACAAGGGTTCTTGGGCAGCAATAATTCCAATTACCAGTTGTAGCATCACCACTCAACATCCTCCTAACTGTAAAAGGTCACTGAACAAATGATAAATCAAGGATCACCTTTAATTTGGCTGGGTGTTAACAATATTAAGTTATAAATCAAATGTGGACAGTTCTATTAAACCTCTAAGAGTTACAGGGCATGCCTGCTGATACTGTATATTGATATCACTGAATGAAAGGGAAGAAAAATGTTGGGTTTTATGAACTTAAATCAAAATTCTTACCTAGGTCTCATGTTTCAGGTCTCATTTTTGTATAAAATGACCTGAAAATCATCAATTTTCCTATCAAATTTCCTGACAATGTTGTTAGGATCCCAAAATAGAGTTTGGATGGGAAGAAAGGCGTTCCTGGCCAACCAGTTATCTATTTCAGCTATAAATCTTGATCGACAAACCATTAACTAGCTAATTTCACACAAAGCCTGAAGCGATCCATAATTTAGTGCAATTGTGAATCAAGCCAGTGTAGCTTTTTAAAAATTTATTTATTATTTTGATTTATAGGCCGCCCTTCTGATGGACTCATATCTTTCCAATATGAAAAGCAGCAATTCAAAAGATTAAAGGCATGTGCCTTTCATAACTTTCTTAGAGTGGTGAATGTCCATGATACTGTTGGCATCAGAATAGATGTGCCCTATGCTCTGTGTCATGTTTCTCAATGTCAGCAACTTTAAGACACAGACTCAGGAAAAACTAATTCACTTAACAACCATTGCAAAGAAGGTTGGAAAAAAATCAGGTCCGGTGACATGACGCCTAAATTTATGACTGCAATGGCTTATAGCTATCATTCTGAGCAAAACTATTCATACACAAGACTGGTAGCCTTTAAGAGTTTTATTTCTTAGTCTATATAATACAGTATATCTCTTTTTAGTTTTATAGGGATGTTAAGCACTAGGCTGCAATGGGCCAAAGTCTTGGCTTAGATCATGAAAGGCGTGACACTGGTGAGGGTGACATCCCCAGAAACATACAGCTTGGTGATCTGCTGCAGCTCTTTAATGCGGTGCTTGTACTGCATGAGATGAGCGTCATCAACAGCTACCTTCAGTTGATCTGCTTCACACAGAATCTGAATCTGTAAAAAGACAGATTTAAACATTCCTAAAAAGTTATACAGTGGTCCCTCGAGTTTCGCGATCTCACCTATTGCGAAACGCGGCCCCAGCAACAGCGTGGGGGGGCGGGCGGCACGCGCGCGCGCGGGGAAACCCCAGGGCCGCTTCTCAGCTGGGAAGCGGCCCCAGCAACAGCGTGGGCGGGCGGGCGGCACGCGCGCGGACAAGCAGCAGCAGCGAGGCGGCGGGTAAACCCAATCTTCGACTCCTCGCTGCTGCGGTGGAAATAAAAACACCATCTGCGCATGCGCAGATGGTGTTTTTACTTCCGCACCGCTACTTCGCGACAAATCGATCATCGCGAGGGGTCCTGGAACGGAACCCTCGCGATGATCGAGGGATCACTGTAATAAAAATTACAGAAACACCATGAATTCATGTAACCTAAATCTTGGTTTTTTGCACTGGGCACTATGGACTTGCAGAACTAGCATTTTGTGTTTGATATGCTTACACACAAAAAAACCCCACCACAAATATTGTATGAAACCAGGAAATGTAGTGAGAAATTTATGACTGCAATGGCTTATAGCTATCATTCTGAGCAAAACTATTCATACACAAGACTGGTAGCCTTTAAGAGTTTTATTTCTTAGTCTATATAATACAGTATATCTCTTTTTAGTTTTATAGGGATGTTAAGCACTAGGCTGCAATGGGCCAAAGTCTTGGCTTAGATCATGAAAGGCGTGACACTGGTGAGGGTGACATCCCCAGAAACATACAGCTTGGTGATCTGCTGCAGCTCTTTAATGCGGTGCTTGTACTGCATGAGATGAGCGTCATCAACAGCTACCTTCAGTTGATCTGCTTCACACAGAATCTGAATCTGTAAAAAGACAGATTTAAACATTCCTAAAAAGTTATACAGTGGTCCCTCGAGTTTCGCGATCTCACCTACTGCGAAACGCTATATCGCGAGTTTTCAACCCGGAAGTAAACTCCACCATCTGCGCATGCGTGCCCTTCCACGCATGCGTAGATGGTGGAGTTTCCCCGCCGGGCAGAGGCTTCCCTGGGTCTTCCCCCTCTTGCCCCGGTAAGGCGCGAGCAATGGCGTGGGCGGGTGGGCGGCACAGGCGCGGGGAAACCCCAGGGCCGCTTCTCAGCTGGGAAGCGGCCCCAGCAACAGCGTGGGGGTGGGTGGGCGGCACGCCCGCGCGCGGGGAAACCCCAGGGCCGCTTCTCAGCTGGGAAGCGACCCCAGCAACAGCGTGGGGGGGGTGGGCGGCACGCGCGCGGCGCGGGGAAACCCCAGGGCTGCTTCTCAGCTGGGAAGCGGCCCCAGCAACAGCGTGGGGGGGGCGGGCGGCACGCGCGCGCGCGGGGAAACCCCAGGGCCGCTTCTCAGCTGGGAAGCGGCCCCAGCAACAGCGTGGGGGGGTGGGCGGCACGCGCGCGGGCGGGGAAACCCCAGGGCCGCTTCTCAGCTGGGAAGCGGCCCCAGCAACAGCGTGGGGGGGCGGGCGGCACGCGCGCGCGCGCGGGGAAACCCCAGGGCCGCTTCTCAGCTGGGAAGCGGCCCCAGCAACAGCGTGGGCGGGCGGGCGGCACGCGCGCGGACAAGCAGCAGCAGCGAGGCGGCGGGGAAACCCAATCTTCGACTCCTCGCTGCTGCGGTGGAAATAAAAACACCATCTGCGCATGCGCAGATGGTGTTTTTACTTCCGCACCGCTACTTCGCGACAAATCGATCATCGCGAGGGGTCCTGGAACGGAACCCTCGCGATGATCGAGGGATCACTGTAATAAAAATTACAGAAACACCATGAATTCATGTAACCTAAATCTTGGTTTTTTGCACTGGGCACTATGGACTTGCAGAACTAGCATTTTGTGTTTGATATGCTTACACACAAAAAAACCCCACCACAAATATTGTATGAAACCAGGAAATGTAGTGAGAAAAGTGGCCTCTTCCAGCCTCATGAGCCTCAAAAGAGAGCAATGCTAAATTCAGCATCAGAGGTTTTTGGGTGAGTGATTTTTTTTAAAATATCATGCATGCACACACCCATAATTCAATGCCTGGGGAGGGCAAAAACAGCTTCCTCCGGCCCCCAGAGGCCCTCTTGGATCCAGAAACAGTCTGTTTCCCAACTTCTGGCGGGCCTAGCAGGCTCGTGTTTTCTCCTCCCCAGGTTCCCTGGAGCCGGTGTGTGTGTGTAAAAATGCCCCCCCCATCCCCCAGAGCCTCTCTGGAAGCCAAAAACACCCTCCCAGAGCCTCTGTGCAAGCCAAAAATCAGCTGGCCGGTACATACATGCACGTTGGAGCTCAGCTTGGGCAACGGCTCGCGTGTAGGCAGATATGGCTCCGTGTGCCACCTTTGGCGCCCATTCCATAGGTTCGCCATCACTGGACTAGTGCAATCAGACTATACTGACAAAAACTTATGGAACTCAATCCAACTAAACTGACAATGTTCTCTTGCATTTTACTCTCATTTTAAGTCTAGTTTTTAATCACTTTCTGGTAATCATCCAAGAACCTTTATGATTGCCTCTGTTGAAGTACACTGGGAACGACAATGCTCTGCTTCCTATGCAGAAAAATGAGGATGTCAGGGCATCCCTGGAGGGGGAGGGGGGGCAGTAAGAAGCTTCCTATTCATCCTTTGATGTCATCTGATTTACAACCCTCATATCAGAACCAGTTCTCTATCTTGCTTTAGGTGCTATGTAGAAACAAGGCGGCAGGATTAGAAGCGTTCACAGGGCTCGCTTAAAATGGTTAGTGATTGAGCCATTTTCTGTGTAATAAATTGAACCATTTACTAATCAAATAATTTAGACTTGTACAATATCCAACAGCAAAGATACACACCGAAATTAACAGTAAAGGGAAACAAATGGTTCAAATGCAATCACTAAGTATTTTTCCAGCTTTTGTTGAATGAATGTAATACTGTACATGCAACCCGTCTTTCTTAGCCTGAAGCCCTTCCAGGGGTACTACAATTCCCAACTATTAAAATTCCCACTCAGTTTGGGTATTTCTGGGAATTCTGATGGATGGTCTTAAGCGTGAACATGAGTAATAGAAATGGAATCAGGTAAATTAAACTATCCTTGCAATATTCACATAAATAATTTCCAGGCAATCAAGTTCATCCTTGATTGGTTTTTTAGTTATTTTAGTATTGGATTGGATTGTTACATGCTGTTTTTATAATTGTTGTTAGCCGCCCCGAGTCTACGGAAAGGGGTGGGATACAAATCCAATAAATAAATAAATAGCTATCAAAAGGACACCTGACACAAAAACTTTACCTTAAAAGGTTTGCCAGCCTCAAAAGGAAACCTGGGTGCCGTCCGGTCTTCCGTCCCCCAAACATTTTGAATCTTGGTGTTGCATACAATCACCTTCCTGTTGTCCTCAGGGAAGCGAGGATTGAAATGGAAAGCAATGTCATCGCCTTTCTTCAAATCTACTTGAAATCTGCGAGAAATGAGGGCACAAACTTGTTATTCCAAGGTTCTAATTGTTGAATCCTATGTAAATAGTTGCTCCTATGTAAAAAAAATGCTGTCTCTATGCAAACTGTGTAAAAATAGAAGTCGCGCCTGATTGGCTCAGACGCTGACAGTTCTCTTTTGGCCGGAGCCGCAAAAGTAGAAAAGGAGCGCCTGTTCTCTGTTAAAGCAGACGTGTTCCAGCTGAATGTCACTTGTCTTAAAGAGCTGAATAAAAGGAACCGTCTTGTTAGCCTCCTGTCTCTGGACTCTTCACTGGCGACGAGGATGGGATAACCACGCTCTCACCATGAACAACCTGCCAGTCGGCCGGGCTCCTGAGTTCTTCGATCCGGAGAAATCCTCCTGGGACGCCTACATGGCCAAGTTCGAGATCTTCCTCGAAGCTGCCGGGATACTGGACGCCGACACCGAACGGAAGCGGGCAATCTTCCTGAACTACTGCGGCTCAGAGATATTCGATCTCGCCCAGACACTAACCGATCCGCTACCGGCCAACTCCGTCGCTTGGGACGTCCTGAAAACCAAGCTCGCCGCCCACTTCAAGCCCACGAAGCCAGCCATCGTGTTCCGGCACCAGTTTTCCAGAATGGGCCAGCTCGAATCCGAGTCAATAAACCAGTTCACTACGCGTCTTCGTACGGTGCTGTCAAAATGTAAATTTGACAACCCAGAAGCTCGCCTCACCGATGCCCTCATTTTCGGCATGAAAAATGCTACGGTCCGCAACAAGCTCCTCACAGAAGACGAGCCTTCTCTCCAAGCAGTAATCAAGCTGGCACAAACCGCAGAAGTCGCCGACGCTGCTGCCAAGGAGTTAAAGAAACATGACAAGCAGGAAGTCGTCGCCCAGATCGACTCCAAAGCTTCCCGCGCCGAGGCCCCAGACGACCTCAGCCCACCTGCCTTCACCGAGGACAGCTGTTTCCTGCTGCAACAGGATCAGTCGAGACAACCCAGATACCCTCGCCCCGTCGCCCCCTGCTCCGGCTGCCGAGGGAACCATCCATGCCAACGCTGCCCTTTCCGGGATGCCATCTGCTGCCGCTGCAACCGGCAGGGCCATATCACTGAAGCCTGCAGAGCCCCCATGCCAGAAGACTCTTTTTCCACACCGCGACCTCCTCGGTTCCAGACCCAAACAGCTCAACCGCGCGAAAACAGACTTCCTCGGTTTTCCGCCCGCAGAAACAGCTCAACCGTCAACCGTGACTACGCAAGAGGTAAAAAACATTTTTCCATAAATAGCACGGCAACAAAAAACAGGAGCAAAATCATAATTTTGCTGCTCCTAAACAACAAGCCGTGCAGCATGGAACTGGACACTGGGTCTAAGTATATCATTATGCCATGGGAAAAGCTAAAATTGTACATGCCTAGTCTCTCAAAATCTGCTCTTATGCATACTACTTTAGTAATTAAGGATTTTCAGGGGGGAATAATACCAGTATTGGGGAAGGTAAATGTACCAATTATGTTCAAAAATGTCAAATGTAACCTTCCTTTGATTGTTGTTGCAGGGGCTAGGCACTCTCTTAGAAACATAGAAACATAGAAGTCTGACGGCAGAAAAAGACCTCATGGTCCATCTAGTCTGCCCTTATACTATTTTCTGTATTTTATCTTAGGATGGCTATATGTTTATCCCAGGCATGTTTAAATTCAGTTACTGTGGATTTATCTACCATGTCTGCTGGAAGTTTGTTCCAAGGATCTACTACTCTTTCAGTAAAATAATATTTTCTCATGTTGCTTTTGATCTTTCCCCCAACTAACTTTAGATTGTGTCCCATTGTTCTTGTGTTCACTTTCCTATTAAAAACACTTCCCTCCTGGACCTTATTTAACCCTTTAATATATTTAAATGTTTCGATCATGTCCCCCCTTTTCCTTCTGTCCTCCAGACTATACAGATTGAGTTCATTAAGTCTTTCCTGATACGTTTTATGCTTAAGACCTTCCACCATTCTTGTAGCCCGTCTTTGGACTCTCTTCTGGGATTGGCATGGATGGATCCTTTGGGTATTGAAATCTCTGGTATTTGTAATGTCAAATCTGTTGACATTCCCAACTTCTTGCAGGAATTCCCTGAGGTCTTTAGCTCCACCTTGGGGTCTTACAAAGGGCCACCTATCTCTTTTTCTATTGACCCTAAGGTTCCCCCTGTCAGGCTAAAACTCCTTAGGGTTCCCCTACCTCTTCTTCCAAAGCTTGATCTACAGCTTGACAAGCTTATAGGCCAGGGCATTTTAGTCCCTGTGGATCAAGGGCCTTGGAAGACACCCATAGTCACGCCTTTAAAGCCTGATGGCTCTTTGAGGGTTTGCGCTGACTATAAGTCAACGCTTAACAAGGCACTCCAACATCACCCTTACCCCATTCCTGTGGTGCAACAACTTCTTCACTCCCTGGGGGAAGGGAAAGTGTTCGCCAAGATCGATTTGGTGCAAGCTTATCAACAGCTCCCTGTCAATGAGCCAACCGCACTCGCGCAGACTATTGTCACTCACAGGGGGGGCGTTTAAATGTACCAGATTGCAATTTGGGGTAAGCATAGCCCCTGGGATTTTTCAAAGCATAATGGAACGCTTGTTGTCAGGAATTAAGGGCACTATTCCCTATTTTGATGACATATTAATTTCAGGAGAAAACCAATCTCAACTCAACCAGAGAATAAGGGAGGTATTACATAGACTGCAAGCTAAAGGCCTAAGAATCAAACCAGACAAGTGCATTTGGGGAACTAGCAGTGTGGAATTCTTAGGGTATAGGATTGATGGCGAAGGCATCCACCCCACTACTGAAAAATTAAAAGCCATTAGAGAAGCCCCAGAGCCACAGAATAAGACAGAATTGCAGGCATTTTTAGGCCTTCTAAATTTTTATTCTGTTTTTTTAAAGCAGAAGGAAACAGCAGCAGAGCCTCTACACCGGGTGCTTCAGAAGGGAACTCCTTGGACATGGAGGAGAACTGTGCACGAAGCCTTTTCGCAAATAAAGCAGTTGTTAACTTCCAAAAGTGTGGTAGTTCAGTACAGCACTTTGCTACCCGTCAGGCTTACGTGTGATGCGTCCCTAGTATGGGGTCGGGGGGGTCTTGGCACATGTCTTGCCAAATAATACAGAAGCCCCAATTGCTTTCTTTTCCAGGACAATGACTAGCACAGAGAGAAATTACAGCCAGCTAGATAAAGAGGCTCTAGCTATAGTGGCTGGCGTAAAAAAGTTTCATAACTACCTTTTTGGCAGGAAATTTGAGTTAGTCACTGACCACAAACTCTTGCTAGGCCTGCTAGCCCCTAACAAACCAACACCTCCATTTATGTCTCCTAGACTAATCAGATGGGCATTGTTTCTTTCAGGTTACCAGTATGACCTTATTCATAAAGGAGGTAAAGCCATCAACCACGCAGATGGTTTAAGTAGGTGCCCCATGGCAGAAATAGTTGAGGACCCAGCCCCATCTGCTGATGTTTTAATTCTAGAGCTTGAGGATAACCCACTAACAACAGCAAAAGAGGTTGCTGACCACACTCAGCAAGATCAGATTTTACAAAAGGTGGTAAATTGTGTTCTGAAGGGGTGGCATAACGACTCTTTAGAAGCAAACTTAATTGAGTTTAAAAACAAAAGACTGGAACTGTCATATGTAAAGGGTTGTCTGTTGTGGGGTGATAGAGTAATCAAGTACTCACTATGTTACATGTGGGCCATCCTGGTATTGTAAGGATGAAGGGCTTAGCCAGGGGGCACTTATGGTGGCCTGGTCTGGATGCAGACATTGAAAGGTGGGTAGCCAAGTGTGACCCATGCCAAGAGTCACGGCCAAATCCCCCCAAAACAGCTCCAGTCGAGTGGGAGCAACCTGCAGGGCCTTGGTCCAGGGTCCATATTGATTTTGCAGGGCCAGTGGGGTCTCAATATTTCTTGATAGTGGTAGATGCATTTTCAAGGTGGGTTGAAATTATTGCAATGAATAACATAACCACTAGTGCTACCATAAAGGTTCTGCGCCATTTGTTTGCCACCCATGACTGTCCTGACATCTTAGTGTCAGACAATGGGCCCCAATTGACAGCCAGGCAATTTGAATTGTTCTTAGATAACTTGGGGGTCAGACATGCTCTCATCTCGCCTTACTCGCCATGGGCTAACGGGTTGGCAGAACGGTACGTTCGGGTGGCAAAAGAGGCATTGCGCAGGTCAGGCCCTGGGGATGTACAACAGCATCTGGACCAATTTTTGTTAACACAGCATATCACACCTAACTCCCACACACACAAAAGTCCTGCTGAAATCCTAATGGGAAGGAAACTCAGATCCCCACTGGATAGATTACACCCAAGGTATTGCACTCATAATCCTATGTATGTAAATCCTGAAAGACAATTGTACTTGGGTCAAAGTATTTTTGCAAAAAAATTTGATGGGGGGTTAAATTGGATGAAGGGAACAATTGTACAGCAAACAGCCCCTAAAACTTATGTTGTAAAATTGGATGATGGCCGAATGTGGAGAAGGCATATCGATCATTTACGAAGGTGCATTGAAGCCTCCCCTGTACAAACCGCTAATACAGACTCTTCCCCCCTATCAGACTTTAGCGCGCAACCCGTCTTAATGGACATACAAATGGACTTACCAAGACGGGACAGGTCCTCCAGCGATGTCGAGCCATCTTCGTCCTCGGAGGTCGGTATTGTGCCTGCCCACTCAACACAGCAGGCCGGAGCTCAGCCTCGGCCCCAGCCGCACTGTGGAGGTACAAGCGAACCGACCTCCACCGTTGAAAGCGAGGACTCGAATGATCTGCGCAGGTCAGAAAGAACTCTGTGTAGGCCAAGCCGATTGGAGGACTTTGTCACATGGCTGGCAGATTGACTTGTCTCTGACTAAGGAGGGAGGGGTGTTGAATCCTATGTAAATAGTTGCTCCTATGTAAAAAAAATGCTGTCTCTATGCAAACTGTGTAAAAATGGAAGTGGCGCCTGATTGGCTCAGACGCTGACAGTTCTCTTATGGCGGGAGCCGCAAAAGTATAAAAGGAGTGCCTGTTCTCTGTTAAAGCAGACGTGTTCCAGCTGAATGTCACTTGTCTTAAAGAGCTGAATAAAAGAAACCGTCTTGTTAGCCTCTTGTCTCTGGACTCTTCACTAATACAATGAAATAACCAGCTGTCTGCAAGGCATATAAATCCTTCCATCCCCCACCATCCAATCAGAGTTGAAGAAATGTCTTGGATGAGAAGGAAATACAACTTTAGTAACCAAGTAGTTGATGCATGGAACTCACTACCAGACTCTGTGGTTTCGTCACCTAACCCCCAAAACTTTACCCTTGGACTATCCACTGTTGACCTCTTCCAATTCCTAAGAGGTCAGTAAGGAGCGTGCATAAGTGCACCAAAGTGCCTTCTGTCATCTGTCCTAATGTTTCTCTTTTACTAGTATCCTGTATATGAATATTATTATATCTTTGTATATCACCAATACGTACTTGACAAAACAAATAAATAAAATAAAAATAAATTTTAAAAATGTCCTCTGGGAGTTGGGCGGCATGTAAGTTCAAATAAATAAAAACCAGAAAGTTCAGTTGCCTCTTGAAAGAAAAAAAGCACACCTCTGACTGAGAATCTCCATAGACTCATGCTCTACAGGAAGCTTACAAAACAAAGCTGCTCTATTTATTACATTCATCAATTTAATTATTAACTTGAAAACTTGGCTCCCCAGTTGTCAATGTGCTTATAGGAATCGTCAGGCTATTTTATTTTACTATAAAAACTTTAAATGAGAACCTTGTGGGCTGTAAAGCAAAGTATTCCTCTCACATACAAATTTTATTTGTAATCATACTTCTATATCCATTTCGGTTCCATACACATTCTTAGAAAGTTAAAATCACAGAAGCTTAATAAAACCAGAAGCCAAAGAGGGGAGTGGGGTAGAACAGTCTATTACAATGTCTCCTATTTATCTTCTGAGTGTTTGAAGCAAGTCAAGAGTTTTCTGGGCAGGTGGACACAATCCCAGACCAAGTACTAGAGCAGTGTTTCCCAACCTTGGCAACTTGAAGATATTTGGACATCAACTCCCAGAATTCCCCAGCCAGCAAATGCTGGCTGGGGAATTCTGGGAGTTGAAGTCCAAATATCTTCAAGTTGCCAAGGTTGGGAAACACTGTACTAGAGGACAGCTACTCATCAGAGGTATCCTTACAATGAAGGAGGATGTTACAGGCTGGCACCTTGCTTTGCATCCTACCAGCATGGCATTTAAAATAACAGCAGCAACAATAATGAAGAAGATGAGGTGGGGTGGGGTACTAGGAAGGCCCAAGGGAGACATTACATAAGCTCCAGCAGTTCTAGCCATAGCAAATATGCCAAATGTCTTGCAAATGCAAAGAGGTGAGTGATACAAGACAAGGACTTTCATTTAATTTCAATTATATATATATTGTTTTTTTCTGTTGGATTACCCTGGTATATTGAAGGAACGTCACAGCTTCTTTTTGCCTCTAGGCCCAACCCACGGCCATTTCAAGGCAGTTAATTTATTCATAGCCAACAAACTATGTTCTATATGTATCACATGTTTTTACTGAATTTTTAAAATTAAGGGAGACTAGGATAGCGCTATTTCGGCCTTGTTCTGGCCTCATCAGCTAGTCATACCCTTACTGCCTTACAAGGCAGAAGCCCCAGGATCAAATCCCAGTAAGAGTATGGCTAGCTGGTGAGGCCAGAACAAGACCGAAATAGCGCTATCCTAGTAATAAAATAGTAACAAAGAGTAAAATTCTACAGTACAATGGATAAAAATAAGTAAAAAATAAAACCCAGGATAAATAATATTCAATCATCCCTCATTCATACTACTGGCCAGAGCGAAACTATCGCTCATGGCCCCCAGCAACTTGAATTAAATTGTCCATTTAATCCACAGCTGCAAACTGGGAAGGAGAGACTGCATGTAAGCCTTCAGCATGCTTTCTGCAGCCTCCAGAACCCTCCAAATTGATCGAGTCAAAATGTGCCCTGTTCTGATCGTTAGATTTATATCCTGCTTTTTAATCTTAGATCTCAAAGAGACCATCTTTCCTTTTTTTTTCTTACAATAGCAAGCCTGTGAAGGATTATTCACAATCCTTGTCCTAACACCTTTTTTAAAAAAATATATTTTTATTGATTTTGTAAATATGGTTACATAAAAAACAAACATAAAACAGTGCACAGTGCATGTGCCCATCATCTGACCGACAAAAGAACCCCCATCACCACCACCACCCATTGCGGGGGGTTCAAAAATTTACTAGTTTATATATATATATATATATATATATATATATATATATATATATATATTTATTTCCTTGGCTCTACTTTGCATTTGTTATTACTGAAAGAGTGATTGGAGTTTATTTTTCACATTTGCATCACAGATTCTACTCAACATATAACCTTTCACCTTATTCCATCATACCATCAGCTTCTCCAGTTTGTTTTCATCAAAGTTGTTTAATCTTATTTCCATGATTTCAAAATGTATGTGATCCACCATGTACCAGTACCAGTACCAGTTCTGTAATGTCCATTTTATAGACTCTTTCCAATCCAATACCACTACCGCTTGAGCACTTTCCAATGCTGCAGTTTTTATTTCTTTAAAATCTCTTAGTTCTCTTTGTTTAATTAAAATTGCTATTTCTTTTGTAATTGTCCAATTAATATTTAACATTTTATTTATTTCATTCTGCACTTCCTTCCAAAATTTCTGAATTTCTACACACTCCCAGAACATATGCATGAAAATTCCTTTCTTTTGGCAACCATGCCAACAATTACCTTTCTCTTTCCCCTGGAAGTGTGCAAGTTGTGCTGGTGTATAATACCATTTGTGTAAGATTTTTCTTCTCATCTCTTTAACTCTTGTGTTTTTAATTTTATGTATAGTTTCTACTATTTCTTTCATTTCACTTTCATCTATTTGTAAATCATTTTGCCAGCATCTTGTCAAACCTTTTATTACTTCCTCTTCTGCTTACAATAACATTCTACATATATTGCTAGCTTGAGCTTTTGTATTATTAATCTTTTCTTTTATTATTTTCTCTAAACAATTTTCTTCTCTCAAGAAAGCTTCTTTATTCTCACTTTTATTTAAGTATTTACTTATTGCATTAATCTGCAGCCATTTCTGTTGACCCAGCCACCATTCCAGCCGAGTTCTGCTAACTCTCCCGTCCTTCTCATATAATTGTTCAATTCTCATTATCCCTTTGCTATTTAACTCTTTTATAATTCTGCTTAAGTTAACGTCATTACCTGTATTCAATACATGTAACGTTGATAATTTTGAGTTTCTAATTCCCCATTTCCCCTGCCATTTAAACCATATTTCTAAACCTGCTTTCAGAGGGTCGGTTAAATTATTAATTTCTATTTTACTCCATTTTTTAAATAATAACTCCTTATTATTTATATTATTAATTTCCTTTTCCAATTTCACCCACTTCTTTTCCCCCCATAACTGTAGTTCCATTAATCTTTCTATTTGAAATGCTTCTCTATATAATTCTAAGCTCGGGCTTCCCCCCCCTCTTTCTCGTGGGCAAACAGCCATTTTTTCCTTATTCTAGGCCTTTTGTTTCCTTCAATCCATTCTCTCAATTTTGCACCAGGAAAGGTACCTGGTAAAACCTGAAATAAATACATCATTTTTGGTATAATCATCATTTTAAGGGCTCTTAGCAATTCTTCACAACCTTTTTTTCCTCCAGTTTTTTATCTGCTTTTGAGGTCTCTTCCATATTGAATTATAATTAACCATCGCAATTTTGTTGGGATTCTTTAACAACCAAACTCCTAAGTATTTCATTTTTTTACATCCTAGTTTCAATCCTGACGCTTTTTGTATCTCAATTTGCTCTTTAGGGCCTGTATTTAAACAAATTATCTCTGATTTCTCTATATTAATTGTAAGACCCGACTGGTCTTTAAATTCCTGGAATAAGATCTTTATTCTTTTCATCATTTCAATTGGGGTTTCAGTCAATACTATAGCATCATCTGCAAAAAGATTTAATTTTAATTGAAGTTTTCCTATTTGGTAACCTCTCCACTCCTTGTCATTTCTAATTTTATTTGCTAAGACCTCAATTGCCAATGCAAATAACACTGGGGATAGTGGGCAACCCTGCTTAGTTCCATTCTGAATTTTAACCTTCTCTGTTCTGTTACCATTTACCCTAATATAAGCTATATTATCCTTATAAATTGCTTTTATAATTCTACAGAAGCTATCTCCCATATTTAAATCTTTACACAATTGAAACAAGTAATCATGGTTAACTTTATCGAAAGCTTTGTACACATCTAACTTTAAAATACCTAGTTTTCTTTTGGTAGTGGTAGCATGGTGTATCACATTAACAACGTTTCTAATTGGTTCATAAATCCTTCTTCCTTTAACAAATCCATATTGGTCTTCTCCAATTATCTTTGGTAAAATATCCTCTATCCTGTTTGCCAATATTTTCATAAATATTTTGTAATCCTGGTTAAGTAAGCTGATAGGGCGATAGGAACCTGGATCCATTAAATCACGATCCGGCTTTGGGATAGTTATAATCTCTGAAATTTTCCATGACTGTGGAATTTCAAAGGTCTGAAAAACATTATTAAACAATTTTTCCAAATGCGATAATAATTCATTCTTATAAGTCTTATAATATTCACCAGTAAAACCATCTGGGCCTGGGGCTTTAGCAGGTTTCAACCCTTTAATAACTCTAGATATCTCATCATTTGTTATTTTTGTATTTAAGATTTGTCTATCTTCTTCCGTTAATTTCTCATTAACTTCTATAGTTTGCATTGTGATATGTTCTTTTTTGTATAAATTCCCATAAAAGTCTCTCATTTTTTCCATTTCTATATTACTATGTTTTATTGCACCTTCCTTATCCTTTAAAGCAGGGATATGGGATTTCTCCTTTCTTTTTTTCAAATAGTGTACCATTTGTTTCATTGATTTGTTCCCCCATCCCATAATTCTCTGTTTTACAATCATCTTCATTTTATTCCATCTCTTTTCCTCAAGAGATTGTAGTTTCTTTTTCTTAAATAATAATAATGTACTCCAGCCTCTATTTCTTGTAATTTTCAGACTCTCTTGGATTAGGTCTATCTCTTTTAATAATCTTTCTCTTTCAACTTCCCAAGATTTCTTAATAAAAGCTTCAGTGCTAATACAATTACCTCTCATAACAGCCTTGTGTGTATCCCAAACTATTGTTTGCTTAATTTCTCCTGTTTCGTTAATACTAAAGAATTCACACAATTCCTTTTGTAATTTGAGTCTATTTTTTTCACTGGCCGAAACCACAGGGTTGTATCTCCACATCCTTTGTTGTCTACTACCATCCATTTCAATCACTGCTAACAATGGAGCGTGATCTGATAACCAAATACTTTATCCCTGGCCAGCTTCATGATTCTATAACGTTTTTTCTGCGATGACAGTCCGTTCACATTTAATGACAATAGAACTCTTTCACCCATTTTACATACTTTTAAGTGTGTTTCCCCCTCCTGCAAAACAGAGCCTGTTGGAAAAGTATTTGTTAGTTGTCTTGAACCCCCACCCTAGTGCCTCTTCCCTTGTCCTAACACCTTACGCATTATATCCCACTGGCTACAGTACATGTAATAAAGGGGAGGGTTTTGATTATGGCCATCATCTTATAACACACACACAAATCCTAATGCATCCTTGATTTAATTTGTTCCTCCTAATCCCACCCACCCACCCAAGTAATGGATGTCGAAGGGCAGTCCATCCAGCAGTAAACCTAACAGTGTCCTGTAAGAAACGGGCTTACTATCACCCACCACCCCATCATTCCTGCCTTGTTACCTGTCCAGCTTTGGATTCACTGTCCCAGTAATAGTTATTAACAAGCGAAGCACAAGTCCTGAATGAAGGGGTAGGTCAAAAGGGACAATCTGAAGACAAAAAACAGATTACATCATGTCAAACCAATTAACAACATTGAAGAGCCCACAGTCCAACAAGGTCTAATGCTGTAGCCTGCCTTGACTTTTGACTTTCTTTTTATTATAAATATATCTCTTGTCATTATTAACCCTCCCACAACTTTTTTTGTAAAGTTATTTCTGAACTTGTTTTCCTTTGGGCCCCCTCTTGGTCTCAGATAAAGGCTTTCTCCCACATTATTCCGCCTCTAGTTTCTATCTCTGACCTGTGGTCTTGATCCCCAGGAGGGAGGAAGGGCATTCCAGAAGAGCAAGAAAGGCAAAGTTTAGTTTATATAGGAGAGGACCAGATGGAGCCTGAGGGCAGGGTCAAATGTATCATCAGCCTGGAGTCCCTAATGCCCCCAAAAGAGACCTTAAGTCCAGTATCCCCATTGAAGTATGCGAACTCTTATCTGGCATCAGTTCACCTTGACCATTAGTAGATCTGATTCTTAAGTATAGTTTGCATGGAATAAACTCACTGTGCTATTGAACGATCCCTTGATTCCTTGTGTCGGACAGCTTTATCTGGGAAGAAAAAATTAAGGCATCTACTCCCTCTAAGTTCTCATAGTGTATGTTTAATGGTGCAAGTAGTTTGCTTTGTTGAGCAAAATTTCCGGCTATGGGTGAGGAACAGCAAAGGAAGCTGCTCAGAAGATCCTCAACGTGGTTTCTGGAGCTTAGACAATCTTGCTAAATTCCCTTCTATGTGTTGGGCTTGAGTGTCATTAAATGCATTTACAATAAATCATCACTGATGTTCAATCTGCATCTAATTGACTAAACTTTGGGATCTTCAATTTGGAGCCAAAAGGTCTTGTCCTAGAAGTGAAATACTGTATTTGAACACCCAGCAAACATTCAGAGTTTAATTTTGGTCTTACCAAGAAGAATTGCTGTTTCTTTGTTTAAAAAAGAGAAATTTTAATCAAAAACTGAAAAAGCAACGCAGGTACCCCCTTGCCGTGCACAAATCAGAAACATGAATATATTTTTCTCACCAATGGAGCATTAAATCCTCCAGGTCCACTTTGTGGTGCAGTGGGCTGTGCTCCACTGTCACTTGGGGGCTGCCCAGGAACAGGATACATTCCTGAGGCTCCTAGTGGACCCATTCCTGGTGTGTTCAAAAATGTGGGCCTCCAAAGCATGAAACAGGTACTCCTCCTCCTGGGCATGTGCCTTGTGCTGTGGGATATGAGCCCGGTGTGCTGGGAAATGCTCCTGGTGCTCCAGGATATGCTCCTGGTGCTCCAGGATATGCTCCTGGTGCTCCAGGATATGCGCCTGGTGCTCCAGGATATGCGCCTGGCGCACCAGGATAACTTAAAGTACACGGCTGATTTCCCCAAGGAGACGGTTGCATACTTGGATTACGATTGTTGGACCCCGATAGGGCATCTGATAGCTGTGAAGAAAATAAGAAAATTGTTATATAGAACTCTTTTTTCCTAAGCCAGTAGTAATATTTTTTCTGAATTTTGGGAATGTTTGGCTTTCTCAGAAGGTTGCATGATCCACGGCAAATTATTACTGCCCCTT